>NC_142047.1:40239861-40400361 GCF_982192425.1 Myodes glareolus
CGCTATAAATTAAAAAACGTGAAACTAATTATCCAAGTCCCCATAAAAGCAGAACAATCAATTCATAACCCAAGTCTGAGATGTGGCAGTATGAGCCCAGTACGTATGTCAGCTCAGGAGACAGAGGGGACCCAGTCATCTTTCAGGAATCCATCTTCCAGCCCAGAACCCCAGGCCCACTTCCTCGTGGCGGAGCAGAACCACTGGTAGCTCTGTGTTCTCTCTGCCCATTTTTCATGACAACAGTCTCATCCTTTCTCCACCCCTTCCACGCCGACCCATTACTCAAGAGGGAGGCTGCACCCACCCAACGAGTCCAGCTGCACTTTTGCCAATTCAAACCAGATGGGCCCGCAAGACAGCCGCTGCCAAAGCTATAACTCAATGAGGAATTCCTAACTGTTCCAACCAGCCATTTAATAACGCTCCAGCTAGAGTTCTCTCCCTGTTCTAAACAGATGAGCAAGGCCAGCTCGGTTGGATCCCTCGGTTTCAGAAGAGTTCTGTGTGTTCCTCAATGGATTGTTTCCTCCTGTTTTACATGGGACTGTACTCAACATATCATGAGATGCCTGCGGTTTCTCCACCCCCAGCTTGTTCCTCTGCCTGACACGGGAGGATGGATCGCTGTTCACAGATCCTCGTGCCTCCTGCATCTGAGGATCATACGTCAACAGCCTTTGTCTTGTGATTTTTATGGGTCTTCCCACTCGAGATGTAGGGAGTGCTCCCTCATTTGGCGATGTGTGGCTTAACTGTATGACTTCATTTGTCTCTCAGTGTGTACGCTCATGCATGTGTGTGCATGTGCACACGTGTTTCTGGGTGTGTGCAGTGTGATATATGATTGTTCTTGTATGTGCTTGTGCCTCTGTGCATGTGCCTATATGTGCATGTGCATGCCTGTGTGCTTGTGTGTGTGTGTGTGTATGTGTGTGTGTGTGTGTGTGTGTATGTGTGTGTGTGTGTGTGTTGGTTCTAGAATGAGCCTCAGGAGGCACTGCCTCCTTTGTTCATACACTTATGCTCTTATTGATCTGTTACAGATAAATATGCCTTGGATAGTGACCGGTTTGAGGAGCCTGGGTAATGAAGTTGGCTTGAACTCATCTTGCAATCTAAAGTAAAGCCCAGCTGATCTTACTCAACAGAACTAAAGAACACCTATAGCTAGTCAAGAAGAAATGAAGTGTCTGCTGTTTTAAGACTGTTGAGGACGATTTGTTACACAGCATCACTGTGGCAGCTGCTGACTGATACACTTCTTCCTTAGATTATCTTTCTTAAACTGTCACATAATTATACCAGTCCTTTATTTTGTGTTTTGTGCTGCGCCCACAGAAAATGCAATCTCTACTGTGTCTTTCAAGGCTCCCATGAATATGGGTGTAGCTTACCGAGGGTCATCATCTACACACAACCTTCTCTCTCTGTATCAATTCCCCTCTTTTGGGATTTTACAGCACTAGTTATAGTGGAAACAGTTAGTACTCTATCCAGCCCCAGACAGGAAACTCTACTGATGAGTGTCTCCCAGTCATCATTGGAGTCTGTGGTAAAACAGTCTGAATTCACTTAGGAATGATTAATGCAGCCTGATTTTGACAGGAAACAAAGATAGACCATGTGACCACCACAGGTTCTGATATTATGTGAGTATTCTCTCTCTCCCTCCCCTCAGGCTGACCTCAAACTCACAGAGATCTCCCTGCCTCTGCCTTCCAAGCGCTGTACCTCACCCACCTTCTGGTGTTCAAGTGAGTCACCCACCTTCCCTTCCTCTTCCATACCCAAGCCTTGACTCACACGTGTGATTCACAAACGGTTTCAGCAGGAGACGCAGAGGTGTCAGTATCAACGAAGGTCGGAAAGCTAAGTGGGAGAGCAAGGCCAAGGCCCACTTGAAGTCCCCTTGGGATTTTACCCTGATCCTTTCTCTAATGTTGACCTTCAGCCATTGCCCAAACAGAGCAGGCTTTTGCAGGCTGGACTTGAATAGCCCCTCCCCCCCAATGCCTAGTTGATCTGGGCAAAGTTAGGCCCAGTCTGATTTTGCTGTTTTTCCTGGGCTGTGACTGTTGCTGGGAGCCAAGCTGGGCTGGAGGCCTCGGATGGATCGATGGCATCGATCCTCAGGGCTCCGTGTCATTTCCAGGGGATTTGCTAAAGGAGCGCCTTAGGTCCCTTTTTCATTTTCACCAGCTCATTACCAGCTGCTGCGGCCTCCGTGCATCTCAGCCACACCTGGAGGAGTGGAACGTGCCGGTTGGATTGGAGTACAAACATCTTCCTTCAAAATTAAACACAGGACAGTGTGTGCGACTCACCAAAACCTGAGCCCAGGGAGGAAGTCAGGTCACACTGGCCCACGGGGGCTTGGTATTTTTTGTTTTGTTTTGTTTTGTTTTAAAAAGGGCAGCCTGGCCCTACACTAAGCAATTGATCCCCCCGGCTTAACTTTTAAATTAAGACCATTGTAAATTTGGGAACTCGAGAAGGCACAGAGAGGACACCCATAATTCTTTGCAAATGTCAAGTGCCTCTCGAGGTTGGTTACTTTTCAAAGGTAGCTAGGTTACAATGTACCCTGGTAATGAAAAAACCCGTCAGGCCCACTCCACGGGTTTCAGTCAATATACATAATATTATTGGGCTTTGCAAGGATTAAAGGTTGTTTCGCAGCCTCACAATGCCCCCTCACCCCCCTCCCCGCCCCATGGAAGGCAAAAAGAAGCCTTCTTGATAACACAGGAATCCAGAACATTTTGGGCCCCAAATCTCATACTGGCCTCTGCTGGTGGCTTTGTCACTAATGCAAACTTATAGTTGGGACTTCAGAAAGCTTGTTAATGACTCTTATCGTCCACGCATCATTTCTAGGAGACAAAATTGACAGCCACCTCAGTTGTAAGATGAGAATGGAAGGGGTGACACCACCCCATCCCTTATCTGGTGTTGCGTAGGCTCTGTGCATCCTGAAGACCCAGGTTCCCAGGACGTCGCATACGACACAGCAAGGCGTTGGTCTTCTAAGACACAACACGGCATGTTGCTGCAGCCTGTCCCAACCATGTCTAAACAAGACAATAACTCCTGGCAAACTTCAGCTTGGGTGCTCCACCTTGGGTCTCCCTGTAGAGATGTGGGGGCTCATTTATCCCCTGGAGATTCGGAGATGAGGAACAGAAGAAAATAAAGAATAATATTGGGCTGGCTGCGGCAATAAACCAACTCATTCTTCTTTTTTTAAAATTTAGATAAATCGTACACGTAATTATGTGCTTATCTGTATGTGAGTGTACTTGCCATGACTTGCATAGGAAGGTCAGAGGGCAACTTGTGGAAGCTGATTGTCTGTTTTGACTTTGTGGGTCCCAGGAAGAGAGCTCAGGTATGCAGGCTTGCAGGCAAGTGCCTTTATCTGCGGAGCCATCTCACCACCCCTACTTACTACGTCTTTTAAGCATCTCTGTGATTTTCAGAGCTTTTTTGGGGTTAGTTTGACTAAATAAACAGAGTAAACACATTCATCACCCATTTACCGCTTTACGGCGGCATTGAGTACATCTAAAATACCGCACCACCTTTGCCGTCCAACTCCAGAGTTCCTCATCCCTCCAAACGGAAGATCCACTTTGTGAGGAGATACCCTTCCATCCCTCCTCCCTACACTCCTGTCCTGTGTCCTGTACCCACAATTCTGTTCTCTGCACCTATGGATGTGTTTATGTCTATATTTCCCATAAATAGAAGCATACTATATAAAGCCTTGCAACTTTTTCTCATTTAACATATTCAAGACTCTGTCATATTGTAGTATGTTCCAGATCCTTGTTTCTATTTATGGTTGAATAATACTCTTTTGTACGTGGATATACCAGAACTTGTTCACGTATTATCTGTTGATAGGCATTTACATCCACACACAGGGCTTCTACGTCCCTTCGTGGTAACCAGCGGTCATAGAAACAGCATAAGGTCCGGTGTTGTGAGCTGTTTTGACAAGGGGCTGCTTGATCGGTGCGGCTTGATCTTTTCACAGCCCAGCCTCTGTGGGCTTCTGTTGGACAGAGCAGAAGCAAACACCAGCGCTGATGATGATGATGATGATGATGATGATGATGATGATGATGCACGTGGTACAGGAATGAGTCTGTGCTCTGCAGACGGGGGGAGGCGAGCCCTGGTGTGCGGTCGGCTGAGCCGGCAGGGCAGCACTAAGGAGCGCCCAGAGCATAGCCCGCACTCTGCTGTCTAAGGGGCATTGCAGCTCCCCATTGCTACTAGACAGAGAGTTGCTGGTAAGGGGTCATGGAACAAGAGACGCTCTTACGATGGTGTGAGCAGAGGATGCCACGGTAGCGGGCTGTAGGCTGGTCTTGTTCGAAATTCTAGTGTGCTAAAAACTGAGGGATTCTCTGGAGACAGTGAAAAGACTTCCTCAGGAAACTATGTTTTGGTGGAAAACTAGGTAAAGTGTGAACAAATTGAGAAATAAAAGGAACAGGTTTCCATGAATATAAGAGAAATGTAGGTTAGTGAACATTGAACAGGCCTGGGTGTATAGGAGTTCTCGGAGCCTTTATCATTGCACTACATATATTAAGCTCCAAAAGGCCAGACCTAATATGCAATATTTTCTAAGATTCTTTTGATTGTTGAGCCATTTAGTGATGCTTCTGTGCTAACCAGAAACATCTAGTTAAGGGGGCAAGTGAGAGTTGAGATGTTCATTGTGCAGCTTCTGTGCTAACCAGAAACATCTAGTTAAGGGGGCAAGTGAGAGTTGAGATGTATATTCCCCATAGTCTATCACACCAAGGTTCTGTATTTACTGAAAGGCCTGCCTATCTGTCCCCTCCTTCCCTCTCTCCCTCCCTTCCCTTTCCTTTCCTTCCCTTCCCTTTTTTTCCCTTCTCTTCTTTCCCTCCCTCTCTTCCTCCCTCTCTTCCTCCCTCCCTCCTTCCCTCCCTCCCTTCCTCCCTCCCTCCCTCTCTTCCTCCCTCCCTCTTTCCCTCCCTCCCTCCATCCCTCCCTTTCTTCCTCCCTCCCTCTCTCCCCTTTCCCCTCCCCTTTTCCTTCCCTCCTTTGCTACCTCTCTGTTGCTGTGATGGAACCCAACGACTAAGGCAATTTATAGAAGAAGGAGTTAATTTGGGCTTCTAGCTCCAGAGAGCTAAGAGTCCACCATGAAGGGGAAACAGCAGGCATGGTGGCCTGTATAGACAAGGGAAGAGCAAGCTGAGTGCTCACATTTTGAATCATAACGAAGAAGCGGAGAAAGAGAACCAAAAGTGGCTCACGTCATCTCTGAAGTCTCCCAGCCCACATCTGCTGACATACTTCAAGGTTACATCTCCCAGGTCTCCCCAAATAGTACCACTGACTGGGGACTGAGTGTTCAAACACACTAGCCTGTGCCGAACAATTTCACTCAAATCACTACACTTCCTTTCTTCCTTCCTTGGTTTGAAACCTTTCAGGAATAATCTGTATTTTCTAATTTTCACAAAGATGGTCATCAGGATAGCAGAGTCCCTGGGCCTGTTTTGATGGAGTTTGGGGGTGGATGTGCTTGCATAAGTGAAGGGAGGGTGTCCCCAGGGGACAACAACCATGATCCAAGGAACTGGTGGACAGGTCCTTTGTGGGACACCCTCTAGGTCTGGAGAGGATCTCTATGGCAAGGGCAAATGAACCAAGCAGCTAACCACTGAGGACATTGCACTATGGAATTCTTTGGGCACAAGGTGTCTTGGAAGCAGAGCTATGGTGCTATAGAGCCATCAAATGTGAGCATCTGCGGTGGAATTCTTTCTGACTTCCGGAGAACACTGAACTTGACAAGGAGCTTCCCTCCTTGGTCTGGACTGGAATGGGGACTCAGGATGAAGACCTAGAAACCAGGGATGGCAGGAGGGACTGATGGGTTGGAAAGGATGAGGTGCAGGCTCTGAAAGCCCCAAACCCAGAGAAGGAGCCATCATCTGCAGAATGGGGGTCAGGAGGTCCCCAGGGAGAACTTGAGCTGGACATGAAACAAAAGCATCCATTAACTCCTGCCTCCACGCTTACCCTGATCTGAGGTCACCAATGCTCAAAACGAAACAATATGGGGATGACATTCAGGGCCTAAGAGATTCCTTCTGAATCAATGCAGGATGATTAAATTATTTTGATTTTGTCTATGTTTCTTGTATTTATAATGGGGTTCTCTGAATGCTGCTACTGCACGTGGGATAATTCTAAGAAGAAATGATACATGACGTTCAAATCTGTGGCTATGATCATAATGGGAAGCAGGGCTTATACTGAACAAACACACTTGTAGAGTTATGAAGTGGGTGGCATTATAGCCAAGTGGCTCAGAGATAAAAAGTAGTTCTATACATCAGGCTCCTGGGTCAGACTTTCTTGTATATATTTATCTATTCATAGTTTTTTTTTACTATCTATAAAAGATATATATGACCATTGTAGAAAATTTGGAAAATTCAAAAAAGTGTAAAATAGAAAGTAAGAAATGATAATACTTCAATTCATACTAATAATTTTGGCACAATATTTTTATTCATTTTCTATAGAAGTATATACTTTATAGATATTTACATTGATTTTAGTTTTTTGATTTTTTAAGACAGGGTTTCTCTGTAGCTTTGGAACATGTCCTGGAACTCACTCTGTACACCAGGCTGGCCTCAAACTCACAGAGACCCACTTGTCTCTGTCTCCCAAGTACTTAAAGGCATGCATCACCACGGCCTGACTACATAGATTTATTTTAAATGGTATACATCTTTATAGGTTCTAAAAAACCCAATAATCCTTATTTATCCCATTTTTAAATTTACTTACTATTTTAAAAAGCACATATAACACATTATTATACTTTCTATCCGTTATGTCACAACACGGCTGCCCCGGCACACTGCTGTATGGGTATACTCTGTTGTATTGAATGTATCTTCTATCAACAGAAGTTTTATTTTTCTGTTACTCAGAACTTCGTGATAAGCTTTATTTTTTTTTTAACACATTTCTGGAAATTTTTAGAAGACTCATGTCTTTTTCTTATAATTCTACAGACTCTTTGTCAAAGACTTTGTGGCTTGGTTTGTGTGGGCCTACTTCTGGGCCCTATTTGTCCCATTGGTGTGTTTCTCTCCCGACCAATAGCACATAGCCTCACAAACTACAGCAGCATCACAGAAAGAGTCTTGAAATCTGCCAGAACAGGGCGTCATCTTGTGACTTGGGAGTCCGGACCCTTCACCAAACTGAAGGCTCATTGTTCTGGCTAGAGCTGTTGACTAGAGAGCTCTATCCACCTGTCTCCAGTCTCCAGGGCTAGGGTAACAGGCACACTGCTGTGCCTGGATTTCTGCTTGGGTGCTGGGGATTTGAACTCAGATCCTCATTCTTACGGAGCTATCTCCTCAAGCCCAAGATGGTCTTTGTAAACAACGGTGGGACAACTGACTGAACTTTGAAGGTAGGAAGGAACCCAGAGCCAGACTTTGTATCCTTCGGCTAGTGCTGAATACAGGGTTACACGTCTGTCCAAACGCAGAGACTGAAACCCCAAGTGAACCCCAATGCCCACAGTGAACTTTAGCTGACACTCAGCTGTGATACAGGCTCCTCAGTTGTAAGAAAATGTACCAGTCTGGTGTGGGATGGTGACAGTGAGTGTCTCTGCATGCATGGGGGCCACGGGCCACATGGAAAATCTCAGTCACGTGCTCGCTCAGCTTTGCTAGGAACACAAACAGCTCTGAAAAATAAAGCCTGGTTAAAAAGTGGACTTAGCAACGCGGTGCACAGCTAAAATTACTGGAAAGTTTTCCTTTTCAAACTAGCCACACAGTGAGGTCCATTTCCCTTTGTCTTGGGGGCACTGACATCCTGGACTTCTCAGAGCTGAGCTATGGAGAGCAGGCTCGGCTCACCCGGTCAAGGCACCCCAGACAGGCACAGCTCTCCGAATGCTGTTTTAAAGTGTGCCCACCATCTTTTAGGTGCAGCCTATGAAAGAAGAAAGGATTTGCAGAAACATGACTCAGAAGCATCTCCTTTACAGGAAGAAACGGAGACCTGGCCATTTCAAACAAACGAACAAAGACGAGAAGCTCCCAACAGTAAGAAGGGCTTTTTGCTTCCCATGAACATAGGCTACCTTCTTGGACCTTCTGCTCCAAAAGGCTCTAGGGGCATAAGCTTTAGAATACTCTATTCATTTTTTCTTTTTCTTTCTTTCTTTTTTTCCTTCCTTCCTTCCTTTCTTTTGTTTTTTTTCTGTTGTAGAGATAGAGTTTCTGTCTCAGCCTGGCCTCAAATTCCCAATGTAGGCACTTCAGTGCACTTCAGAGTGTTAGGAATGCAAGCATGTCTCATCGCACCCAGTTTATGTGGTTCTGGGGCTGAACCCAAATCCTTTTACACTCTAGGTAACAGAGCTACATCCCCAACCCAGAAACTTAAAAAATACCTGTGCATATGGTATATGCAAGTATGTATGTGTGAACATGTCCATGCATGACACGTAGAGATCAGAAGTCCACGTTGGGAGTCTTTTTATTTTTCTATTTATCTCACCTTTCTCAGCAAGATTGGCTAGCCAGCAAACTCTGGATCCTCCTGGCTCCTCCTCACCCTAAGCACTGGCGTTACAGATGTAGGTCGTTCGGTGGCCAGTCACCGTCATGATTTCCTTCTGGTCCGGAAAACCCTCTCTTGTGACCCACCGTGTATTCTTCAGTGGACTTACAATTTTATTTAAACAAATCTAACCTCAGCTTTCAAGGTAGTATCCATAAAACGAAGAGATCATGACCTAATTACATGCAGTTATAAACATATGTTAAAATGACAAAGAGTGTTTGCGGCCTGCCGAACGCTGCGCCTCCAAGTGGGAAAGTGTCCCACATGAGAGAAAGGAAGACTGAAGTTGGAAAATACAACGTATTCAGGAGAAAAGAAGCGTCCGGCATGGCTTTTCAGAACATTCTCATAGGCGACATGAAACAGGTTTAAGAAGCCAGATGAATGCCTGGAGGTCAGATCCACAGCTAGGCGTCAGTTTAGGAGCTTTTGGAAAACTGAGTCCTAGAGGCCAGGACTCATTAACAATGAACGGGATCTGCCTAGCGTGTTGGAAGCCCAGGGTGAATTCGGGGCACTGGTTCTCCCTCTGACTCAATGTTGTAAACTTGCATCTGGTTCCCCACATAACACCAACCAAACCATCTCTTCCTGTTTCTCTCCCATTCCCTTCCTTTCTCTTCCCTTTTTCCTCCTCTCTTCCTTTCTTCTTCCTCCTTGCTTCTTTCATTTCTTTCTTTCTTTTTCTGGCCCTGGGATACCAGATCTTCATGTCTGCAGGCAAGAGTTCCACCCCTGAGTGCCTCGCCCTGTCTCCCTTGCTCCCTCTCTGAACTGTTGCTCTCTTTTCCCTGGGGAGCACCACAGAGGCTTGCCTCCTGTAACTCTATTTGAGCCAGATCATCATCTCTGCTTTGGCGCATCTTAGCACTGTGGCCGCCCTACCTCAGGCACACCTTGTTAAAGAATCAGCAGTTTGCTTCCAACCCCCTCTGGAAGCTCATGTTAATCAATGAACAATTCATGCTAATCAAATTGAATACAAGGCAGGGGTGAATGAGCACAGGAAGATATACACATGTGACAGCCACACCGACCCGGATGGCCTTCGGCTCTCTTTTTACTTCAAAGGAGCTGAATGCCGACAGAAATGAGCAACGTGGTAGTGGTCCAGGCTACAGGATGCTGAGAACCATTGAGATAAAAGGATGCTGCAATGCAAGTGAAAGCATTCGAAGAACAGGTTTTTTTTTTTTTTTTTTTTTTTTTTTTTTTTTTTTTTTTTTTTCTAAAAACAAAACAAAAAAAAATGATCTACTTTGGTCAGATTTTGTAACTCAAAAACTGGTCAACTACCGACTGACGAATGAAATGTGTCTTATGGGCCCATGCGACAGCTGTGCCCACTGCAGGCCCTGATAAAGCTTTAGGTGTGTCAGTCTTGGTCTGTCCCAGAAGGGGACTGCATCCCAGAGACAGAGCCTATAGATGAACCACCTTTGCTGGTGGTACACAACCCAGGGTCTTGCAGCTCCTGAGGACATCTGTGCATTAAATTGAATTTCTTCAGGTTTTCAGGTTGGCTGTCCTTCCCACCTTGATCTTGAGCCCCCCCCCCCCCCCCGCACCGTCATGGTCAGCTAACTTGGTGTGTCTGCCATGAAGAAATGCCTGTTAATAGCTCTCATTCTGCTGGGATTGGCTGGCAAGGGTGAAGCAAAGGAGGGGACTCCTGACAGCCTGAGCATGACTGAGCTATGGCTTGGCCAATTAAGGACTTCATACTAGAATATTCCACATGTACTATAGGATAGTGAAGAGATTCATCACCTATATTTAAAGTTGAATTTACTGATATTTTATGGTATTAGATATTATTTCTATTAACATTTTATGCTGAAATTACAGAATGATTCGTGAGTACTGAATTTTTGATTGCTTTTACAGTTGCTGGGACACTATTAAACTTGATTTACGTTAATAGTGCTGTAAGAAGATATTAACAATGGAACTTCCAAAAGCACTTAGCATCTCATAATTGGAGTTAAATGACAAAAAAAATGAAGAGATAATAAAGTGAAGAGAGGAAAGGAGAGAGAAAGTTTTGACAATATTCTTTTCAACCTGTGGTTCTTAATAAGGTTTTTCACAGGATTGTTTTAAGTTCGGAAGGGATCAAACCCTCGATCAAGAGAGGTGACGCCGATTTATTAAAGGAATTTTATAATATGGAATTAAGACCTCGCTCCAGGTAGAGAGCACGGAATTTAGCACTTCTCTGAGAGAAAATGTTCTGATTTCCAGGAGAGAGGAAAGTCCAATTACCGCCTCCTTATTCCCTTCGTTATGTCAAGAAGATTGTCTAATTTTTTTAAAGTGAAAATTGATTCAGCTGTAGCTGTAGAACACAAATAAGGAGGCATTTGTAGCCAAGATGTCAAAGCTTAAGCAATAACAACAATCGCTGTAGTGAGTTTTAGCACGCTCTCACTCTACGTAGGTGCGACTGGAGGCATCTCCCACCCAGGATCTCGTTTAACCTCCACAACATTCCTGGGCTTAGCTGCTGCCCTGCTGTGCTTTTCCCGACTGTGATAAATAACCAGAGAAAGAGCTTAAGGGAAGAAAGGTTTATCTGGATTCATAACTTCAGTCTCTGATCAGCTGGCTCCGTTGCTTTGAGCCCGAGGCAAGGCAGGAGGACCCTTGTGACTGGAAGCAGCGCGGTCTGCTCTTGGCGGCCAGGAAGCAGACGGTGAGATACAGGAAGGGGACAGAGGTGAGATACTCTACACAGTGATGCCTCCAATAACCTGTTTTCTCCAAATGGGTCCCATTTCCTCTCATCTTTCCTTATGCCAATGTATGATGGATCTATGAAGGGGTCAATACATTGATCAGGCAAGAGCTAAGAGTTATTGACTCTCCATCATTTGAGGACCAATGCATCAATAGATGAGTGTTTTGGGAATTATTTTATATCCAAACCACAACAGTTACTGTTATTACTTCCAGTTACAGCTAAGGAAAGGGAAAGACTGAGTGACTTTGAGTTTTGAAACAAGGTTTGACTCTTGCCTAGATTGGCCTTGAACTCATGGTACGCCTCCTACTTCAGTCTCCCAAGTGCCGGGATTACAGAAGGGGGCCATCATATCCAATAATTCATCATATCCAATAATTCAGTGACAACAATAGGTAGTGGTGTAAAGCTTTGAACATAGGTAGTCTGGCTCCCAATAGGTCTTTACCTTCTACATTCTTCTGGGAGTAACAAGTTAAAGTCACACAGGGGACCTACCTTCTATGTGACTCCCTTGGGCCCAGTGCTTGCTGTCTATCAGGGGATATAGGAGAGAGTCCCCCCTCAGAAAAACACAACATTTAAAAACTGTGTTAGTATACAAATGAGCTTGAGTATAAGTGATGCTATTACTATGTTAACACATTATTCTTGACCCTCAAGTTCATTTTTTTTTTTTTTGCCCGATTTTAAAAGAAATCAAGAGGACAGAGAGGAGGCTCATCAGTTGAGAGCTTGCTGCTCTTGCTTAGACCTGAGTTCGGTGCTCCACCTTCACACTGGGCAGCTCACAACCACCTGTAACTCCAGCTCCAGGGGAATCATCTGTGGTCTCTATAGGTGTCTGCATTCATATGCACAACCCACCTCCATCCCATATACACATAATGAAAAATAAAAATAAAATTTCTTTAGAAGATGATAAATCAAAGACACAGCTGATTGTACTGACTAGAGAGATCAGCTGCTGCCCAGCACGGCAAGTAAAACCAGGATTCGAACATACACCATCTCACTCCAGACTACAATAGAATCTGAGA
The DNA here is from genome assembly GCF_982192425.1 of Myodes glareolus. Taxonomy (NCBI): domain Eukaryota; kingdom Metazoa; phylum Chordata; class Mammalia; order Rodentia; family Cricetidae; genus Myodes; species Myodes glareolus. Next base: position 40,252,306 of record NC_142047.1, read on the forward strand.
AGCCATGGTGATGAGGGAGTGGGAACTACATAAGAATAAAGAACCAGGTGACTTCGGTCTCCCTAGCTTTTCTGGGGGCGGAGTGACTATCATGGCTTGGATCTTTTCCTGTGCCCTTTGGTTTCTCAGTGATCTGTTTTGGTTTGCATGGTCTTCATCTCAATATAGCCATCTTTCAGAATCTAAGAGATCAATTCCAGGACCTTCTGGGATCCCTTAGTCTAAGGATGTTGGAGAGTCATAAGAAACAGTGAAGTTATTTACAGGTACTCTGTGTATAGTCTCCTATGTTCTAATCTTTCTGAGTGACTTCTAACACCCAGTTCAACAATATTCTCCTATGTATTTTAAACCATCTCTATTGGCTTACAATGCTGGGAACAATGTCAATGCTATTCAGATAAGGGTACATTGCTTAGGGAATGACAACAGAGTTTGCATTTACTGAACAGGGCCAGTTTAGAAAATGATTTTGTACGGTACTTGGCTGAATCCATGGATGTGAAACCCTTCAATGCAGAAGGCTGACCATACTTCCTTTTTTAACTTTCTTTTTATTATTCTTTGCATCTTTTACACCATGCTTCACAATCCCACCATCTGCTCCCACCAAACAAAATAAAATTGAAGAGACAAAGCAAAAAAAAAAAAAAAAAAAAAAGAAAGGGAAGAAAGGGAAAATCTCTTAATGGAAGCTGCAGTGTGACACAGTGAGTCCCACAGGAAACCCCTGTATCCATACATTTTTACATGCAGGCCTTTATTGAAAAGAATCATTATCTGTTTCAAGACCCCTGGTCTCTACTGCACCATTGATGCTGGGCTCTCACTGGGATTTTCCCTGGGTATCCTGTTGCTGCCATGTGTTGTGGCGATCTTGCAGCCCTGGGTCATTCTTCTACCCCTGCTCCATGCTCTAGCAGAGCACAGATGGGGTGGATGTTGGGGTTGGCCAACATATCACCCTGGGTAATGCTGGTGAGCATACTCTGGGGTGAAGACAGGGGAGAGCTGGTGACTACCCAGGCCCAGAACCATATTTTGTTTAAGTCGAACAAAAAACAGATTTTTTTTTTTAAATAGCACAATAAAAACAAGGGAAAAAAAGAAACAAAAATCCAAGTGAATTCTTACTTGGGAACATAGTCTATACACTACCATAATATTATTATTGACAATGAATATTGGCAGAGCTGAGATCTGCCTCTTAGTTAGGATTCTGACTTGGGCTACTACTAGGGAAACAATGTCCTGCAAACTCCAAGAAGTCAGAGCCACACTGTTCAGCCTTCACCACTCAGAGCGATAATGTGGTGTTTCTGTCTTAAGTGGAAGGGATCTTACTCATTCTCCTTCCCATGAACCTATTTTCGTTGGAGCTAAAACTAGGGTTCTGAGAAAGTACTCAAGTCTAAATTTCAGCCTAGACTTAAATACATTTTGAGTACAAGTAATGAGAGAGAAAAAAAGATCCAATTTTTTTGTCCTTAGTTTGTCCCAGGAACACACATGAACAGACACATACATTATATACATTCATGCACAAGCTCTCTCTCTCTCTCAGACACACACACACACACACACACACACACACATACACACACACACACACGGTCTTGGATCCTTTCTAGATCAGGAAGAACTCTAAATGCATACAAGTACGCTATCATATTAGGGTTAATATCTGTTTTGCTTTATGATAAAAGTAGTCTCAAGTTATTTCTGGTTGAACTGGATCATTTGCATGAAGGATGCACAGTGGTAACTATAACCAAGTGAGTGGGATTTATGTTGTAAACTTTATCAAATATCCACTTCTCCTAAAGGCATGGTGGAAAGGGGAGCAGAAATGCCTATTTTGTTAAGCAAGGAAATTGCTCCAGGAATCTAGGATGAAATATTTTCCTTGTAATTTTAACTCACTTAAAACCATGTGATTTTACTGATTTATCTTGAGTTCTTTCTTTTAAACTCAAGAACGGCCAGCGGAGCATAGAGCATGTGTAGACTTCATTTGGAAAATGGCCGTGTTTTACCTTAAAAGTGATTGGCAATGTGAATCTGGGATCCTGTTAAGACCATAGCTAACAAAAGGCACGGAATAAAAAGGGATTGGTCACCAATACGCCAACGATGGATGATTGAATGGATAGACACATGAATAGATTAATGAATAGATAGAAAAACAGAGAGATGGATAATGCAGATGAATGAATTAAGGGAGACACAAATGGATAGACAAGTAGATGACAGATAATAGAAAGAAATTCATAGATCAATACATGGTTAGGAAATGGAGAGCGAGATGCCCATGGATGAATAGATGACCGGGAAGCAGAATAAATAGTTGATATCTAAATGAATATAGCTAGATGAATGGACAGAAAGACGCTAGAGGTTGATGGATGCAAGGGTGAATGTGGAATGAAATTGTAGATAGATGCAAAGTTACCACAATATCATGACTGGAACTGACTGCAGCGGAATACCAATGAGTAAAGACATTGCTCCTTGTGAAGGGGTTTAAACAGGTTTAACTGTTTGAGTGGTATATAGAGCCAAGTAGGAAATGAGTTAGGAAGAGCTCTGAACTTTTGCAATAACGGGCCCCATGATATGAACAAACCAACAAACAGATGGGCATACCATTAGAGAACACTCCTGGATTCACCACAGCGCACTGTCCAGGTCTGCTGGGCCTCCTCAACATCTGCTTGAGCAATGACCCGGTGCAGAGATGGAGGACCATGGTCACTTCCCTGGCAGACAAAAGACATTCCTGCTGGCCCCTTCTTTAATTCGAATATTCTTATGGTACTGGTAGACCTACTTAGGCGGGTCTGGGGTTGTAATTAATCCATGTCACAGGAAGATGTAGTATCGCTGGGATTTATGAGTGGGTTTGAGCTGCCATGATGTGTAGGGGAACCTCAGCCTGTGTGATATAAATGCCTCTGCTAATTGGATTGCCAGAGCTAATCAGAAGCCAGAGAGGGAATTAAAAAAAAAAAAAAAGCTGTGTTTGCTACTCCTGCAGCTGAGGTGCTGCTGGTGGCTGATAAAGTGGACAGCTCCTTTCAGAACAAGGGGTGCTGGAATTGAATCCTCATGTAGGGCTCTTACTCCTGACAGCTAGGCTATCTCAAGGGACACATCCCCTTTGTCACCAGCCCAGGTGGAGACAGGGCCATGGGGAAAGGGCAGGCTGATCTCAAAGATTTTTTTTCTCTTTTCATTACCAAACTGCAAATTCAGAGTGAGCAGGAGAGAGAGACGGAAGGAGCAGAGACCACCGTGGGAAGGTGGACACTAGCTGCTTGCTGAGAGTCGGCAAAATGAATAGAGCCACACACGGTTAAGGCGGGCTTTCCTATTCCAGTTAACCGAACGTAGATTATCCTCCATAGACATGCTCAGAGCCTTATCTCCTTGGATGGTTTCCCTAAATTGAAGTTCTACTTCCAGGAACACGTGAGTGCCCAACACCACTTCGGGATGTGACTTTGGGAGTGGGAGCCCACGTCTCCATGGTCAAGAGGTCAAAGTGACCTCTTGACCAGGAGAGGGTCACAGGACAGGGTCACCTCGGCTTGCTATTGAGCCTGCATGCTCAGGTGCCAATTTTGCTGACGATGAAAGAGGAGGGGGGGACGTACATTTTGCTGGACAGGTGCAATTTGTTGAGCAGAAGGACTTGGTCTGTAAGGAAGGTCAGGAAACAAGACCGGGTTTGAAGCCTCTCGCTTTGGGGAAAACCATCAGAGCTGAGAGGGAACTCATGGTCTATCCTTGGTCTTTCCATGTTTTGCATGGGAGTCAAGATAAAGCACACACATGTTCATGTATGTTTACTGTACTAGCCCCTCCCCCAGTGGTTCCTTCCAGCAGAAGGAATACAAGGTGTTTAAGGAGAGACTGGACACTATCTCCACCTTATTTGCCTAAACCTTCAACATTCTCTGCAGAGGAAAACAGGTCTTTAACATTTGGTTTTACCAAGCTGAGTTTCCTGAGGTTCTCATTAAATCCTACATTGCCCCCCTTTTCTTACCCCCTTCCCCCGTGTTATTATCTCTCCTTTGCCTGCGTTTCTTCTGGAGCCCCTCGCTATGTGCCCCAAAGCCCTGGCTGAGAGGCAAATCCTTAGCCTCGATGAGTAGGCAGCAAGCCCCTCTTGCACACAACAAAGAGTCTATTTTTTCCCCTGGCTCTATCTTTTGGGCGACACGATAAAAAATAACCCTGTATTTATGCAAATTGCAAAGTAGCGTGTGATAATGAAAACAAAACAGGGCTGGCCCGCAGCCAAGACATGGCGTTGACGGGGGCTCCCGACCATGTGGCTCCTGATTCTTCAGGGAAAGCAGCTGTAGAGAAATGAGACTACACTGCACAGTCCTCTCACGCGCACACCCTCATCGGCACGCATTCCGGTACCCGTCACCTCGGAGCTGGTCAAACTTGGGGATCCAAAAGCGGTCCTGCTTCCTAGCGCCGTTGAGCTCTGCAGCGTCGTCCCCCACGAACCTCCCTGCCCCCTGCTCCTGATTCCCTTTCAGGAATTTACAAACATTTTTCCCTAGATCAATATCCGTATTGATTATTCATTGTGAGCGAGTCGTGTGTCTTTGGTGATCCAGCTTGCAGAGGGTAGCCGCTAAAGGCTGCTGCAGGGGGAAAAAAATAACAGAAGGTGAGAGGGACTCAGCTCTGGCTGTGGTCTGCGGCTGTCACATCTCAGAAAGGAAGAAGAGGAGGACCGCTCCAGGATGAAAGGATGGAGAAGGGTGGAAGAGAAAGAGGGAGCAACCGCAAAAGAAAATGGTATGAGAACTGGACATCTGGTCCTAGGGATCTCAATGGTTTGGAGGAAAGTCCCATCATCTTGGGTGTGTTGCTAGGTGGAAAATGCTGGGGGTTCTTCTGCTCTGGGAGCGAAAAGTGACTCACGGTTTTGGTGTCTTCCTACGTAAGAGCTTTTGGGGGGGGATTCCTTGGCTTGCTGACAGACAAGGAAGGATGCAGCCAGCAGTGAGGTTAAAAAAAAAAAAAAGCCAGGATTCCTTTCCAACCGCCTCGCCGAGGATGTGCGCACCCGTTCGGTTTGATTTGAACAGCTTGCTGCTCTAAATGGCATGCGGAAGGAGGATAATTAAAAAGGCCAGCATCACTTACTAAGTGAGTAAACAGAAAGCCGTTCCAAACGTGCTCTCCAGCTAATGAGAAGCTGTGATTTCTTATACTTCAAGCAAAACAAGACAGGGATGGGGGCTCAGCCGAGGGGAGGTCTGCATGTGGATGCTGGTAGGGGTGGGTGGTGGTCCTTGGTGATGGAGATAAATCGACTAATTGTTGGCGATGTTTAGAAAAGGGATTACTGGAAAAGACGGTGAGATGATGACAGGAAGACATCTTGGATCCGAGCCAAAAAAATAATAATCAAGGCAAATCAAGTCTGCACTTCGGAGAAAACACCCATGGCTTGGGAAGCTCCGATGGGAGCCTGGGAACCGCTGGAGTTCCTCAGCTGAGTCTGGGAATATTGTTGTGGGCACGAGAAGACAAGATTAGAAAAGAGTCATGGCATGCCAGCTTACACAGCTATGCCACATGCTGAGAAAACAAAAAAAAACCAAACCAAAACAAAAAAATCCCAAACCAAATCCACACCAGACCCAAACAGTGAAAGCCAACAAAACTATTCCTTTGCATTGGAGCCTTTCTGCTGGCTCAAAATCGCTCCATCTATTTAAAGGGACTCCAATGCGTGCCTTCTGCTCGGAGCTGCTCCTCCTCCCGTTTGTCTCCAGGAACGGCCTCCACCACCACAAAAGGATACTGGGAAGAGGCGTTTGGGGAGATTCCGTTTTCCATTGGCGGGGCTTTCGGCAAACGTGCCAGGTGATTGTCTTTGCCATTTGGACCGGCATACGGCAGCTGGTTTGGGGATTCTTCTGTTGCCACCCAGCTGTGGCTTGGTGAGTCCCAAACCAACCGTGAACTCTTTTTATACAGTGTTCCAAACACACATGGACAGAGTGGGGAACCCCAAGGAATAAAAAGAGTTGGATTTTCTTTTCTCTGGGTGTTCAGTTAATTGAGCTATACAGTTCTCTTTTCCACAAGTGGAAACGGGACTTTCAAAACATCCTGGATATGGTAATTAAGATAATATCCTATAATTTTTTTTTAACTTTTACCTTGCATTTTTATTTTGGGCTCCCTAATATATCTCAAGTTTCCCTAAGCAGTAGAAAGAACATCCTGCAGATTTCTTAGAGCCACAAGAAATAGGGACTAAATCCAGCTATGGATGGTTAGGGTACCTCTCTGCATGCCGTCAGTGTTCATAGAGACCTGTGTCTGTGCTGTTTGTGGATACATGTGTAAGCGTCACGTGCAGTGCATGCTTACATGCATGTGGCTCAGTGTCTGTGTGTCTCTGGAAGAGGGAGGGAAAGTGTGAGGTTGGGGCAGACTGGATGCTTGGGTATTTATGTAATTCATGCAAAGCGTGTTCTACGCTGCTGGGCAGACAGCCGCCCATCCCTGGACTCTGTGGCTAGGGAGGGCCTGCCCAGACCTGATCTGAATGCTAAATGAAAGAGACAAAATTAGCATACTAACCAAGGACGTCAACCTCTCCTCACAATCAGTAAATGGCCATCCCCTTTCTCTAAAGCCAGCCCAGTCATGCCCGCCGGCCACTTAACTGTGTCCTCTGCCGGATCCTTTTGTTTGTTTGTTTGTTGTTGTTGTTTTGTTTTTTTGTATTCAATGAAAGACTGGAAATTCATTAACGAGGAGGGACTCTTCAAGGGTTTGTAATGGAAACAAATGATCCTCTTTAAACCTCATAACAGCAAAATCCAGGGGGGCGGGCTTTGCTTTCTCCTCAGTGGCTGGAGAATAGGAAATTCCACAGACAACGGACCAATTGAAGGAAGCCAAAGAATGTGCTGCTAGGGGATAGTTTTGCTATGTGGCACAGACCAGCCATGATCAACACGTCTGTGTTAATAAACCTCAATGAGACTTATCATGCTAAGGCTAAATGACAAGTGTGGTCTACCAGATGTCTTTCTATTCAGGATCAGGCACAGGTTATCAAGGTTTCTTGACCTTGAAAAGGTCAGAAGAACATCTTGGAACCTTTTGAGCAATTGCTTGTGACCACCCCCCTCCACCCTGTTTTTTTTTTTCCCAGAGTCTCATTTTGTAGCCCAGGCTAGCCTGAAAGTCATGGTGATCTTTCTCTCTTAGATTCTAAGTATCAAGAGTCCAGGTATGAACATCCACAGTAGACTTGACTCTACTCCCTCCCCCTCCTCCTTCTTTTCCTTGAGTCAGGGTCTCACATAGCCTAGGCTAAGTCTCAAATTTGCTATGGACTTAAGGATGCCCTTGAACTTCTGATCCCCCTGTCTCCACCAACCAAGTGCTGGGATTGCAGGTGTGCCCCAACCTGACTAGTTTTATGAAGCCCTGGGAATACAACCTAGGGCTTTGAGTATGTTAGGCAACCTTTCCTGCTGAGCCATGTCCCCATTTCTTGCCTTTACTTTTGAATTAAGAAAAATCTTTTTTTCCCCTATGCATTGGGCCTTTTGCAAAACAGCAGTTGCTTTTATTTTGATCTCTGCAATACTGAAGTAAGCAGAATGCTGGTTAAGAGCTGGCTAGGCCATCCAAAGTACTGGGCTGGCGAAAAGCTTCTTTTTTCTTTTCTCATTTCTTTAGTGTTTCAACAGGTACTAGATTTCTTTCTACCTCTTCTTTCCCTTTTTTTCTGATACTGAAACTAAACCTTGGGCCTTGAACACACTAGATAAGAACTCTATCATTGATTTATATCCCTAAACCCTCTTTTTGACTTTTCTTTTAAATTTGAGACAAAGTCTTAACAAGTTACTCAGGACCCCGTGAATTCACTCTGTATGTAGCACAGGAGGGCTTTGAACTTGGGATCCCCTGCAGGTCTATGCCAACAAGCTTGGAACCTTCTTTATTTTATTTTCTTTTTAATTTTGATCACTTTATCCTTATAGACAAATTTCTGTTGCATTGTTCTTTGCTGGTTTGCTTTTAAAGTGTGGTCACATATTCTGAAATGCTCAAGGATTAGTGACCCAGTTTCAAGAGACAATGCACAGGAGAAGGACTGGCTGGGGTGATCTAGAGAGCAGAGAAAGCCCTTACCCCTATCTGGCATTTGGGAAAATAAAAGCCCTTCCCTCTGTTGCCTGATTTTCCAGTGTTCCAACAGGTGCTAGAATTGGTGTATTTAAATAGAAAAATACATTAATTTTAACTTAAAAATACCCTATTGAGGATTGACGCAAGGGCCTCATACATGACAGGCAAGCTATTACCACTGAGACACATTCACAGCCCCGAATGTGCCAGTTTAAAAAGCTAGATGCTGGAGGAATGGCTCTGTGGTTGAGAACACTTGTTCTTTTCACAGAGGATCCTGATTTGGTTCCCAGCACCCACATAGTGGCCCACAATCATCTACAACCCCGGTTCCAGGGAACCTAAGGCCCTCTCTGGCTTCTTGGGCCACTAGGCATACGCATGGCACACATCCATATATTCAGACTACACACGTACATAAAACAAAAGAAGAAACCTTTAAAAGAAACTAAAAATGAACAAACCAACAAATAAAACCCCAAACGCTACCTGTGGCTTAAATAACTCATACTTGCAATATTTTTAATGATATATGTTCTGCCACTCTGAAGTTATTTCATTTGTCTTTGTTTTGTTGCTTTGAGACAAGGTTTTACTATGTAGACCCGATTGGCCTGGAGCTCACTCTGCAGCGCAGGCTGGCCTTGAATTCACAGAGATCAGCCGGTCTCTGCTTTCCAAGTGTTGAGATGAGAGGCCCAGCCAGGTTGCAGCCGTTGTTTTAGTCTAAAACAACTAGTAAGGGTCATTTTATGTTTTAGTAATTGAAAATACATTAAGCAAAACATGGCAAACATCATGGAAGTACTTGCTCTATTGGCTTAGGAGGGAAAGGCTAAGTAGAAACAATAGAGAGGAGGGAAATGAAAAAGACCTCAAAGCAGCCATGCTCTGATTCCAGGTTATCGGAGGCAGTGGCCTTCACAAAGGTTTCTTTCCTGACTTCATAACTTGGAAGATTAAATATATAGAAATGAAGAACTCTCCTTCCCTCCCTCCCTTTTTCCCTCCCCCTGCCCCAGCAGTATTTTATTATCTTGCCTAGGCTGGCCTTCAGTTTGAGATCTTCTTACTTCAATCCCTCAAGTGTTGGAGTTCTAGGCATAAACCATCATATTTAGCTTCTCTAGTACTTTTAAAAGCCATTAATAAATAGGATTACCTTAACTTTCTTCTCTTTTTAATTTGATTATTTTTTGTGTGTGGTGTATATGTGTGTATGCATGTGGGCATACAGCTACAGGTGTGTGCATGGGTGTGCGTGTAAGTGCATGTGGAGGCCAGAGGTTGATGTTGGGTGATGCCGGCCTACCCTTTCACCTTAGTTTTGAGCCAGGGTCTCTCGCTGAACCCGGAGCTCACTGATTGGCTAGACTGACTGACTAGCAAGCCCTGGGAATTCACCTGTCTCTCTCTACCTTCCCAATCACCAGGGTTACAGACTTGTGCCCTGTATTGGGTTTTAACGTGGATACTGGCAATCTGAACTCAAGTCCTCACGGTTGGATGGCGAGTACTTTAATGAGCCCTCTCCTTAACCTCAACATTTCCTTCCTTCCATTCATTTTTATAAAAGTGTCTAATGTGTCTGTAGCTTATCCCTCTTGAGTAGTTAGGGGCGTAGAAACTAAGAAGATGAAACTTTCCAGAAGAGAGAGGGCCTGCCTGTAGCCTGTAAGGAAGCTTCCCTGGTGCTTTTCCCACAGGAAAAGGCTCTTCGGCAAATGGCAAAGGGCAGCGAGAAGGACCCTGTTCTCACATGGGGACACCTCACGATCATATGAGGCTTTTCCAGTCTTCAAAGTACTCTTCACACTTATCTCTTGCTTCCCCCTGCAGCCAGCGACACGCGCGGCTTGCCATTTCACAACTTACAGTGCAGACGGCACGCTCTAAGACAGAACTTGCCTAAGGGGACGCTAGGGAGAAAGTCATCGTGGTGCGTTGGGGTCCGACTCTGACGTGATCTATTCCTCTCTAAAAGGTTTCGCGAAAGACGCCTGCTTTTGAACTCCCGACCAAAGCTCATCTGTCTTCCTCATTCTGAGGCTCGCATTATGCGGGCTCTGTTGTGTGTATCACGTTCCCTGTGTCCTGTTAGCCACAAGCGACTATGGCTACACCACTGTGGCTACAGCAAGCCGCCCACCAACCTTCCAATCTCTAGCATTTACACTTACACCCTTACTTCCTTTGAAAGCCAAGTGCAACCATCAGCTGATCTACATTTGCTGTTTGAGGGGGAGCCAAGTGCTGGGGAAATGAACCCAGGGCCTTGTATATGTCAGGCAGACATTTAATCCTGAGTTATGGCCTGCAGCCCTCCTTTTATACTTTCTTATTTATTTAATCACATTCCATGTGTGCACACATGTGTGTTAAGGTGCATGCGCGAGTATCAAAAGAGAGCCTATCGGAGTTGGTTCTCTCTTCTGTCATGTGGGTTCCAGGGATTGAACTCACGTGGCCAGGTTTGCAGGTGAGCATCATGACCTACGGAGCCATCCTGCCAGCCCCTTTCCACTTTATTTTGAGACAAGGTCTTGCTAAGTCATCCAGGCCGGCCTTGAACTCATTCTGTAGCCCAGGTGGGCCTGTCTCAGTCTCTGCTGTAGTTGGGATACAGACCCCTGCCTGTCACTGACCTCTTCACTTCTGTGTACTTCATCATGAACATGCCCCCCGCCCCTCCATGGTCAATTACACCTCGCTTCCCTTGTCACTGTCACGGGATTCTGTCTACCTCTTCTGCCTCCACCACACCCCCCTCCTCCGCTATATCTGCCATTATTCTATCCCTTGATTCACTTCTGGGCACCTCATCTCTTTTTTTTCTCTCTTAGCTCTGCCTGCCCCGGAACAGGCCCGCATCCTTCTGTTCTCAGGTGTATACAGTTTGCCCTGCACAATGTATGGCGACCCCAGGCAGCTGGCTACGCTTTCCTCTCCGGGTGGCCTTTGCCTGCATTCTCACTTCTCTTTTCTTGGTCTCTTTCCTCAGTGGTTTCCCCCAAGAACTAGACTGCTCTCTTCATCCTCAGATGTACCCGGCCCATGATGCATTCTCTGTACCTCTTTAATTGAGCCACCACAGGGAGTGCAGAGGGGATGGTTTTGATGGCCTCTGTGGCATCCTTCAGAGGGTCGCTTCTTCCTACTTGGCTTTCAAGGTTACTCACGATCCAGGCATCACATCCCCCTTGCTTTCTCTCTTATACGTCTCCCATGTACTCCATGCCCCTTAGCTCTCTCATGTTTCTTCTTCTTTACACTGGGATGGTAACCTCTACCACTCCACGAGGGAATGGTCACACCCTATTAACTTCATTTGCCGGATTCCTCCACCTTCAAGTCTCCGGTCTGTCAAGAAGCTCATACTCTGCCTCCAAACCTCCACCTGGGTTCTGTGTGACCCCAGGCCCCTCTGTACCACCCTTGCCTGTAGCGTTTGTTCCGTGATTACAATGACCAAGTTTTCCTGTTAGACCGTGAGCTGCATAGAGGTGGAGTCTTCACATTTACCCGTGTGCCCAGCACCTAGGCACAAACCAGGAACTTCATAAAACAGCGTTATTATTTCTATTTTTAACTCCTGTTTCTTCAGATGGAGGATGACAAGGTCTTCAATAGAATCAGGCAGAGGGAAAGGCGGCCATCGTTTCCTGTAGACAAAGAGGGATTTCCTAGGGTGCCGTTCTCACCTACATCAGTTTTTTTTTGTTTGTTTTTGTTTTTTTGACTCTACAGGTGTTAGTTGATGCGGTAGAAACTTTGGAGTTAGTTAAAAGCCCCACTTACAGGCGAACTTTCTTTGCAGAGTTCCTGGGAAGAAACCTGGAAATTAACAGATCAAGGTCACCATTAGAAAACAGCCCGGCTTCTCTTGAGTCAAGCCTTAGGGAGCTGGTTCACCCTGCTATTTACGGTTCCACGTCCCTTTTCCATCTTAAGTCTGATTGTGTCAACAAGGGCACAAGCGCCTGAGGTCAGGGACTGTGTCTTTGCCTGTCTCCCAGAGCAGACACAAGAGGAAGGGGTGGGGCTCAGTACGGGGTAGATCAGAATGGTGAGGAGGAGGTTCACTCTTGCTAACGTGGACACTGAGGTTGCTCCGGAAGGTCTCTTCTTCCCTGAAGCAGAAAATGGGCCCAGGGATGACTGGAGGGTTCACAAGGTCACAGCCCTAGGTGAGGAGCTCTGGGCTGCCCAAGGCCGCTAACCAAGGAAGAGTCAGTGTCTCCACGACTCCAGGGACAAGCCCTCCCCCATTGCTTGCTCATGCCCCAGGGGCCAGCACTACTTCCTTGTGTACAGGGCAATGGTAACTGGATCCATCAGGAGGTCCACACGTGTTTACATATTAGAAAAGGGTTTGGATTTGAGCAGATGATGGGAGGCCACGAGGAGGGTTGTGGGGGCAGAAAGGAGTGGATATAATCAAGACGCACTATATCATGTATAGAATTTCAAAAATATTAAATAACTAAAATAGAAAATGACACGGCATCATTGGTTGCTCACCTCCCTGACATTATTAGGACCCCCTAAATACATTGATTCCTATTATTTGCTGTTGTTTTGATCTTTGATACCGAATTAGTGGATAAGAAATTGCTCTTGATTACTCTTAGGCAAAGACTCTTAGGATCACTGCACTTTCATCAAGGATGTGTGTCTGAGGACATCTTATTAAATATGACAGCTACTTCATGAACAGTGAACTCAGCCACCAGCACTGCGGTTCAGGCCGGAGTGAGGAGTTTCATTTCCTTGGGCACACTAGCTAGTATTTGTGTGCCATGTTCCGGGGGCACCCTAACAGTGACGTCACCTTAGCAGTGATGTCACCAACCCAAAATACACAAGGTGAGAAATGGAGCCCCAGGGCAAGAGCCTGGTTTACAGGATGAGAAATGAATCAGATGGAGTCGCCTTGCTTGGCTGGGGACTGGCCACTTCTCTTCTCCCGTGTCTGTGAATCACCATGTAAATGCCATACATTTGGAGTCACAGCAGAATTTTGGGGGAATGTGCAAATTCACCAACACAGGATCTACAATAAATGAGGATGACTGCACAGCCCAAGTATACCCGACAAAAATGAGAGCTTTTTCTTTTCTATTTTTTCAAATAGACTATGATGACCTGGCTCATAGAACAGCCCCGACTTTGACATTTATTATGTAATTTGTTTAAATCTTGTGCTATGTTTTGGATGTGTAGTGTATACATGTATGCATACGTGGATGTGCAGGTGTGTGTACCAGTCCGGTTCACATGTGTAGGGCCCAGAGGAGGATATTGGTTGTCCTCTATTTCTCTCTGCCTGACTGCCTTGAGACAGGGTCTCTCACTGAATGGGGTGCTTCTTGTTTCCTGGGGAGACTGGTGGCTAGCGAGCCCCACGTGTCCTTCACTCCAGTGGTGGGGTTACAGGCTCATGCAACCACTCCTGGCTTTTTACGTGGATACTGGGGATCTGAACTCGGGTCCTCATGCTTGTATATAGCAAGGTCTCTCACCTACTGAGTCACCTCTTCAGGCCCAAATTGGCTTTCTTGGAAGCTTTACTACTCATTAAATTAAAAGTTGTCTGGATTTGTGAATGGATATTGGTTTTGGTTTTTTCCGCCTTTTTCAGAGGTACAAATCTTGCTGAGATGAGATACACAACCTGGTTGCTGATCATATTCCTTTGGCAGTTGAAAGAAGCTACCCACTGCTGTCCCTCAGCATCAAGGATTCAAAGATGACCTCAGGAAAATTTCTGGGCCTTGAAATGTAAGTAAGAGTGTAAATATTTGCCTTGCAAGGTATTCTTTTGAGGTAGAGCACAGGCTCTTTGAGTCACATTTTTCCTTACATCCCATGTAGCAAGCAGCTGCTCAGAAATCCATTAAAGCTGTTTCCCTCCACTCCGCTCTCCTCCTCCTTTCTTTTCACGTTTCCTTTCCTATTCTGGAGTTCAACAGACACGTACAACGCTCCCCTCCAGCCTACACGCCCTTCCCATTTTCCTTTCCCTTCCCTCTTCCTTTTCCTTCTGTTTTTCATCACAGGGTCTGTCTAGGTAGGCAGTCCCCTTCAAACTCGGTATCCCCGCTTCTGTCTACAGAGGGCTGGGATTACCGGAAGCACTGCCAGGCCCAGATCTGAGAGTGCTCTTTAGAAAGGGACTACTTCCTTCTGTCATTTTCTGCAGCAATTCTCAAGACAGCTCCTTTGGAAAAGGGAAAATGCCCCTGGAGATATAAGCCCCGGATCTTGGGAAGGATTATGCAGTAACAGCCCAGCTGGATGAGGCTGGTTAGTGTCCAACAAGCAGGTCTTATGCGGTGGAGTAAAGGCTTAAAGAGGGCACTTTCACACTGCCCGAGGCTTGGCCGTTAGTTCGGAGCTGTGGGTTGTGGAGTGAGATGGGACAGTTCTGGAGAAGCTGCTGGAAGAAGTGGGTGGTACCATTGGATGATAGATCATTCCAGCAATAAGTTCTGCCTAGGAGGGCACTGGTATTAACAAAACTGTGACAGCAGAAGGAGTTACAATGCCAAAACAGAGGCCAGAGTCTGAAGCATGCGTAGTCGAGAGACGGATCTACCAGGCTGAGGGCGCACAAAGGAAGCCGAGTGCTGGAGGTGGCTGCAGAACCATCAAGGCTGAGGCAGTGCCATGGTTCAGACTGGCTGACCTCGCTCTGGTCAGCAGAGATGGGTTCGAGGACAAACTATCAGGATTTGGGAGTGGTTAGACAGGACCAAAGGGCCGAGCCTTCACCTTCTTCTTTACGTAAGAGGTAAACATTTTCATATTGAGCCAATGGAAATCTTTCAGAGAAAACAGGCAGCTCCTCCCCTGCCTCCATTGCCGGGTTCTACTCTCTGCCTCCCTCACCCATCTTCCTCATCCCACACAAGGCTGAAGCTGTGACCCACGGACGCTGGATGAAGAAGCCGCTCCCTCAGAACACCTGCTGTCTTTAAGCTCCCAGGCTAAGAGACTCAGGTGACGTGCGGCTCACTAAGCTATTATATTTGCATTTTATATTGAGCCGGCCCGGAGTCCTCTCTTTGGTAGATGGAATTGATATTCCCATCTGATGGCCGATGCTCAATTATGAAGAGCTTCCACAAGGTTTTTGCTTCAGTGATTATACTGAATATATAGAAAAGTACCCCAAAGGAGCATCCAACATTTTGGGCTTTCGTCTGTCCAGCCTGCTTAGTGGCTTAATTTGGATTTACAGAATAACCTCATTCACCCCAGAACCCAGCAATAAATTATGGAATCAATAATAGCAATAGCAATAAAATGCTCTAAGAAATCAGAAAAATAGCCAATGAAGTCATAGCATGGAACTCCAGAGGCTGCAGAGTCTAAGTGTCATTCTTAGTTGGACTAAAGCCGTGTGTTTGTGTGTGTGTGTTCACATGTATGCAGATACATATTCACATTCATGTACAAGGATGTAGAGGGCAGAGGTTGAAATATCTTCACACAAATATGTAAATATCCTTAACATCTCTTCACCTTATTCTTTGAGACAGGATCTCTTGCTAAATCTGGAGTTTGTTGACCTGAGTAGCCTGGCTGGCCAGCAAGTGCCAGGATCTGCCCGTCTCTGCTTTCCCAGTGGTGGACTACAGATGTTTACAAGGATGTTGGGGATTTGAACTCAGGCCCTCAAGTTTGTACAGCTGGCACTGTATTCACCAAGCCATCTCCCCAGACTTCAAGGCTCCCTTTAAGCACCAAGTCTGAAGAGTGCTGATGACTGGGGGCCCTGGAAGATTAACCGCATGGTGGGAAGCTGCTCATCATGGAAAGCAAGGCTGGGAAACGAGACGCGGGCTCTTCCATCTTGATTGGCATGGGACACTCACAGAGGCTTCCTTAGCTATTCTGTTCCCTACGGGGAATGGATAGATGCAACCAGCAGAGGGGAATCTGCCAGGCTGGCTCTGGAAACTCACACTTATTTCTTTAAAGAGTCCACAAGAGAGACAACCTGAACTCACAGGTGGCAGGCAAGTGCTGAAGGCACTCACAGAATTCTGAGAAGTATTGCGTGCCGTACCAAGAGAGTGTGAGCACTCCCTAGCAGCGTCCTCACGGATTCCCAGAACCATGGGGGTGGCTGTGCAGCTGTGGAAAGGATCTGCTAGGAGTCCTTGGGAGTCCTATTGGTATTCAGCATCTGGAAACTGCTGTGGTCTGGCTTCCTTCTTATGACCAGGTGCTCGGAGGAACAAGTCTTGGCTAACAAAGGGCTCCTCAGCCACAGTTCTTTACTATCCCTGTTCCCAGACATGACCTCCTCAAATGAATTTAGAGCTGGGAACACAGGAATCAAGACAAGAAGTCTGCAAGTGATGGGTTATGAATCTGGGATCCAGGTTGGCACCCACTGAGGCCGAAGGCACTGGGTGGTCCAGGATTTGGGCACGGCTTCACCATACCTCATTTAGAAGCGGGCTTTCTCCCAGCTGAAAGGTGTCTCAATGAATGTCTATTTCCTGTTAATGCCACCTCATTTATTAGAAAGGCGAGCAGACAGTAGCTACATGTTCTCCTTCTTAATACTCAGGTCTCAATGAAAGCCTATTCATTTAGATATGACATTCTTGCAATAATCAATAAATTGAGGTTTGTTTTTTTCACTCTTAAATCTTACACAACTGACTTCAGTTCCTAGACAATTAAATTCTATACAATGGCGATGAGGAGGATACATACTGTGTTGAACTATGGTGATATTTCTTATATGCTATTCTGAGCTGGAAAAAAAAATTCCACACAAACTAGTAATTCTAAAATGCTTTAGTTGTTCTAGACTGGTTGAAAAGCAGGTGTTTTAGAAATCCATAAATTAGTATGTGTAATATATATTATTATATGAACTTATTATATATTATGTGTATAATAATTATATAATATATGTATGTTGTCTAGAGGGAAGATGGATCTCTTTCATGTCAGATGTGCATATTTTTTCAAGCTTCATAGGCACAAAACATCAGTATGTGTGTGTATGTATACATGTGTCTATGTGTTTCTCTGTATACATGTATGGGTATATACCATGCTTATATATGCATGCATTTTTGTGTATGCTTGCATGCATATTATATAGATAATGTATCTCTCTTTGTGTGCTTGCATGTGTGTGTATGTATGTACTGTGCATGCATATGAGCATGCCCATGGAGTGTATGCATACGTGGACTATGGGACAAGGAAGGCTCTATAGGAGGTACCTCCACTATATAACCCATCCACACTGGAGTATACTATGTTACTGAGCCCACGAATAAGACTGGCCAAAAATGGCGCACTCCATCTTTATGTTGAATGAAGTTTTTTTCTTTTAAAATTGAAAAGCATTTTTTTTTATTCCAAAAGACTGAGAAGGATGGTACTTTAAAAATAATTCTAGTCATTTGAATTTAAGGCCCTGGAAAAAGAGCTCCATCTATGATCCAAATCTCTTCCCTGGCCCAGAGCCCAAAGCATTTTCATTAGTCGGAGAATGGACACCATTTCATTCATCTCGAGCTTTGCCGCTCTGTAGTGTTTGTTCAGAGACGAGCTACCAAGTGTCAATGGCTGTGCCGCCCTTAACAATATGCCTCCTTCCCTTGGATGATCTATTTCAGTTGCATTATTGCCATTTAAAGGTGGCCTTGGGGTTGTACTGGCACCTTCGGGGACTGCAGAAGGAACGCTGGGTTTCTCCTATAGGATTTGGCCTCTTCCATTAGGGAGTTGAGTGAAGGAAAAACCCCCGTTGTTTTTGAAGATATTCGCACACACAAAAGGCCATATAGAGCGCATTCTCCGACCCTCTGTGCTGGGTTTTTGGGGCTACTCATGGTGATCTTGCTCAATTATGCTAATATTTCCTCAGGTTTTAAAATTAATTGTTGAAAATCCCACTGCAGACTTTCCAATAAGTAAAACTGACATATAAGTTAAAAAAAAAAAGAAGAGTGAGATCATCTATTAGGACAATTGGAGGGAGGGGCATGCTGCTGAGAAACCTGGTATCCAGCGCTCACATTCAAACCACAGCTGGAGATTGCTTCTGCAAGAATGTGGCAGAAATTACACTGTAATGTAATAGTTGTGAGCATGGCTGGAAACCTTACACTGTCCTGGATGTGACTCAGAGTTCCGTGTTGACATTATCTAAAGCAGAAGGTGCTGCATGTAGTGTGTGTGTGTGTGTGTGTGTGTGTGTGTGTGTGTGTGTGTGTGTGTGTGTGTATCACATGAGTGTGGATGTCTGGAGAGGCCCAAAGAGGGTATTGGATCCCTCGGACCCGGAGTCAGAGGTAGTTATGATAGGAGTGCTGGGAACTGAACTCAGGTCCTCTGGAAGATCAGCAAGCATCCTCAGTTGCTGAACTGTCTCTCTGCCTTTCCACCTTACTTTGGAGACGGTCCTCTTCATGGACTTGAAACTCACCGATTGGTCTAGACTGGCTGGCTAGCAACACCTTCTTGGATCCTCCTCTCTCCATCCTACCCTCAGTGCTGGGATTACAGATGCACAGTACCAGATCGGGCTTTTGATGTGGGGCCAGGGATCCAGTGTTCGGGCTGATGTAGCCAAGCACTTTGCCAACGAATCCATCTTCCTGTATCTGCATGGTACTTTTTGATCAACTTTGAAACCAAGCCTTCATTTTTATTTTCCTTCAATAAAGACAAGTGCACTTTCAACACAACTGGCATAAGATTATCCAGACAGTTACAGTCGGTTACCATTTCAGGTACCAATCATCCTTTCCTTATTAATGATGCATAAAGTGCAAACGCAGAAGCTCACCAGCATAGCTAGATGTCGGGCATGGAACACCAAGCAAGTGGCTTGTGCACAGTAAGTGTTCAGTGAGCAGCGTGTTGACAGAAGCATATCTATACACAATGGAAAATTTCTTAAATGAAAGAACCACTGCCCACCAAAACAATGAGTGGTGAAGCCCATTCCCAACAGGTAGATCTACAATATAACTCCCTCACCCACAGCCCAGGGATCATCCCAGAAGACAAGGTGAAAAGATTGTGTCTCCTAGAAATGTCGGAAGCTACACCCAAACAATTTTACCAATATGACTGGCAAAATAGATGCCGAACAAGGACAATCAATAGCCATGCTGATGTGGAGTGGGGGAGAGCAAGCCTCGGAGGCCTCGGCCCTACATAAAGAACTACAGGCAACTACGGAATGCTGAGATTGGAAGAAATAGTCTTCCTCAGGGAACAGTACACTGATTGGTTAGCCAATACCAAATGATCAACCCTGAAAACACATAAACAAGGAACATTATATAGACTGAGCAGATTGTACTGAAACATTTAGGAGTATACATATGTATGTATGTATGTATGTATGTATGTATATGTGTACACAATGCACACACACATGCATGTAACAACAATGAACGGAAAAGAGACCATGAACTTGAAAGAGAACTAAGTGGGGATAGATAAGAGAATTTGGAGGTGGGAAAGGAAGGGAGAAATTCTGTAATTATATTATAATGTCAAAAATTAAATAATTTAAAATATTATTACACGCAGTTATTCATCTTAACTGTCCAGGTATTTTGATGTGAGTACATACTCTTTATTGTAAAATTTATATACCACAAAATTATTCATTGTAATGGTTTTAAGTACTCCAAGTCTTAAAGGAAGTGCTTAACGATATTAATTCATTTGTTATGTAGACTTCCCGAGTTAGTATCCCTGCCAGTCAGTGAGTAACTATGATGCATAATAATGTCCTATGTCATGTATGACTAAACAATGATGACATCTAACACTGAGTGCTTAGACATTGCCTCTTTAACCTCAGGTATTGAAGACCTGAAGTATAGTTGATTGCACTGTTAGGGAATGGTGAAAACTTCAGGGCTGTGTCCTCGTGAGAAGTAGGAGGTGGGAGGGGAAGGCCTTGCAGAGTACACTGGGACCCTGTGGCCCCCACCCCATTTCCTAACTGCTGTGAAATGAACAGCTTTCTCCCCACCATTCTCTCTTACAACTTGTCCTTGTAACTTGTCCAAAGTCAGATGAGCGTTCGACTATGGATAGAATCCCTCAAAACCATGAGCCAGAATACATGTTTCTCCTTCTAAGCTGACTGTCCAGGGTGTTCTGGGTTAGAGGGAGCGAAAGCCGATGAACACGGATTGCAGGTGTGGCTCTCAGTCTCTAGTGGGCATTATCTCCTTTAGCCGCCCTGATGGCAGCTATACAACTATTAGCCTGTTTTGTAGTTGAGCAAACTGAGGCTCAGAAAAGTAAGTGACGGGGCAAGGGCATAGCCTTTGAAACAAGCAGGTAAATCTAGAGTCTTGTTCTTAGCCACCACACTACAGTTTCTGTTTCAGAGAAGAACCTGATAGAAACTCCATTGTTATGTCCCTGGGAAGATAGTTCACCCCAGTCCAAACAGAAAGGGATGGGCTGGTAATAAGAGTGAAGCAGCTCCAATTCCATCTTAATTTCTTTATGAACCAGGGATGGTGGGGAGGGAGCTAGGAGAGAGAGCCACTTCGTTCTAACAGAAAAACAGGAAGTACTGAAAAAAGACCTGTTTAGCTGAGCAGAGCTGATCCTTTTCAGCTGCTGGGCAGGAAGAGCTGCGATATCGTGAAGATGCTTCCAAAGTTTTAAGCATGCAAGAGACATTCTGAGAAATTCATCATAATAAAATTGCCACAGCGAACATGAAGTACTGGGAGGAGAAGAGACATAGGGTAGAAAGTCCAACCGAGAGCCCTCCCGAGGGACCACAGGGCAGAGGGTGAGGCTAGAACTGGGGAAGTGACCTTGGGGCAGAGCGACTGGAAGGGTCGTTGGAGGGGAAGAGTGTTCAGGACAAGGGATACAAAAGTTAAGTTGAAGCTGGGAGTGCTGGTCTATACTTGTAATCTTAGTACTTGGGAGTCAGAGGCAGGAGGACTGCCATGAGCTGGAGGCCCAGTCTGGACTATAATGAGCTCCAGCCCAGAATGGGCTCATAGTGAGGCCAGGGCCTCGCTTGACTTGATTGATAGAGTCCAACCTATACAACTGACAGAATGAGTTAGTTTCTCATGAAGGAGGACAGGGAGGCTTCCAGGACAAGAGAGTTTGTGTAATCAGGTTCTCATGTCTCTGGCCACCTCATGGTTACTGATCACACGGAAGCACTAAAGTAACAGTTTAATTCCAAGTCAGCCAGTTCTCTAAGCTAAAGGCGTGGAGAATGCCTAAATTAAACTTTAGGCAGAGACACAGATGGATAATGAGAGATGTGCACTTAGAAAAAAGCAATCCATCCATCCATCCATCCATCCATCCATCCATCCATCCACCCATTCGTCCATCCGTCCGTCTGTCCGTCCGTCCGTCCGTCCGTCCATCCATCCATCCGTCCATCCATCTGTTTGTCCATCCATCCACCTGTCCATCCATCCATCCATCCATCCATCCATCCATCCATCCATCCATGCACCCTTCCATTTATGTATTCATGCATACAGCCATGCATCCATGCATTCACATATAACATCCATTGATCTATTCATTCACCCATTCTTCCCCAGCTTTTCTTAGGTGTCAGGAGCACCACACTGAATCTATTTTTTACTGAAATAAATACTGTTATCAACATGGTAACAGCAGTTATCACATACACATCTTGTTTGGGCTCAGATGCACTCAGCAATGGGGGCACATTGTTGCTTGGGGGTGGGGAAAAAGGTAGACAGAGCTGTCCTAGGATCATTTCCACACTGGCAGCATTTCAACAGATAGCAACCTTCTGCTCAATGGCCGGGATCAGACCTTTTTATGAGTCATTGTAAAGAGCTAAGTGCATTGACATATACTTCATAAATGCTAAATAATAACAAGTCAGTGAACCTAGAAGTATTGGATTCAGTATTCGAGACATTAAATCCAAGTTATGCTGTTCTAGATGCCAGGCAAACAAATAAATCAACCCCAAATCAAATAAAGGCACATCCATCCCAGCTAGCAGTGGGTGTCGTCTGGAATGTTCTTTATGGGTGAGTGGCTCTCTCATGAATGGGCACTTGTTAGTATTTTACCTGACAGATCACCCACAACGCCTTGCCTGTGATTTGGGAGAAGGGTTTTATATTCTATCCACAGCAGACAACGGTGACACTATATTCTTAAGGCTCCATTTCCCTTTATTTGATGCCAGAAAATCATATCTGCTGAAGCCCTGGAGAAGAGCAACTGTCACCCCACTGAGCAATTAGACTGATCCTGGTGGGGAGTCTCTGTAGGCAGCACTGGGAGACAGTGTTTGTATTTCAAAGCTAGGATTTAGTTTTCCTCTAAGATGTGAGTCTCTTTAGGGGTCCTTGTGATTCCTCAAGGCACACAACGTGGAATGCTTGCAATGCCACATAATCCTGTATTGGCAGAAGAAATGGGCTGCGGTATGGCCTGAGTGGTTTTCTGATTCTCCATCTAGAGCTCTGAATGTGGCCAGTTGCAGTCTGATTTGGAGATCTGTCATCAGTACCTTTTTCCCCCCCCCCTCTAGGAACACATCTTGGTTCTACAAATCCACACTCACCTGAACACATACCCTCTTAGGCATATTACAGTGATAGCCCCTTTGGGAGTTAAAGTCCAACTTGGTGTGGCCAAAGACTGACCTTAAAGCAGATCATACGTTAGAAGACGGTAATAGTGATATCTCAGAAGGCAGCACACATGGACACGCTCACATTTGGCATACCAGAGAGGAGGAGATACCATTCTCCAACAGTCATTTCTAAACGAAATGTAACCTCATTCATTAGCAGGCAAGGGGGAGACCATCAGAGAGGCACTCTAGATGCCCAGGCCTAGCAGAGAAAGTGTTGAGTAAAGGGCATCACCTGAAGGGATGGTACAGAGCCCAGGATCAAAGGGTAAAGCCACCATCAGATGTTGAACTTGCTAATTCTACTTCTACAAAGGCAAAGGTGAACCTGGCTCGTCACGCCTGCACGGTGCACACGCAGCTCCCTGAGTTTCATCGCTCCGAGTGCAAACAGAACAATGTGTTAGAGGTTCCCTTACACAATAGCATGTCTCAGCTGCCTGGCAGTGCCAGAAAGGCAGACTCCCTTTTATCCTAGAGATCCTAACTTGGGAGATGTGGGAAGAGGGCTGGGGAATGACTTCTAGAGGGAGCCCTCCAGGGATGGAAGCGAGGGGCTGTCCACCACACTTTAGAAATCGCTGCTTTGTTTGTCAGTTTTCGCAAGGGTGAAAAACACATTCAAGTTCAAGGAAACACATTCAAAATAATTCCCTTAAATTTTTTGTTTCGCAGGCCAAAGAACTGAGAGATCAAGCAATTGTCACGAGGTCACCCAGTCGATGATAAACAGAAAGTTAGGATTTCAAGCAACGACTAATCTTAGTGTTCTTTGCACTCACTATATTATTCCATTGGGTGAATTTTTTTGTCCTTCACATCCGGTATGTCCATTCACACATGCAAAAACTAGAATGCATTTGCATAAGTTATAATATGATTATAATATCTAAAATGGAATTATAGCCATACAATTCCCTTTATAGTCCTTGAAACAGCCAGTGAGAACTTCCACGTTGACAACACGAATAGTAGGAAAAGTCGGTTTTTGAGAGCAACTGCACTTACCTTCTTCAGATCTGCCCCAAAGTTGAGAGCAGGGACTTAGCGTGGTCCTCTGCGCATGTGCAATGACCGAGTCACCAAACCAGCACCTACAAGAAAGCAGAGATAAAGAGTTTCAATAAAATAACTCCATTAAAAGCAACAACAGCAACAACACACGCTGGCCTCACACTGTGCTACAAGAAATCCACTTTAAAGAGTCAGAATTCCACTCATTATCTCTAAATCTTTAAATCAAAACTTCACTTCACGTCATGTGGCCATTGTCCATTTAATCAGTTGTGGATCTCTACAGATTCCAGATGCTTCTTTAATTTTTTTTTTAAAATTCACATTTAATTGTGTGTGTGTGTGTGTGTGTGTGTGTGTGCGTGTACGTGTGTGTACACGTGTGTGCCGTGGTGCATGTGTGGAGGTCAGAGGACAATCTTTTAGGAGTTGGTTTCTTCCTTTCATAGTGTGGCTTCCAAGGGACTGAACTCAGCCATTAGGTTGGCAGCAAGTACCTTGACCTGTTAAGCCCTCTCTCCAGCCCCAAGACATTTCTTGACAATGACTATGTGAAGATTCATCCATGGCTATGATTCTGAATTGTGAGAAGGGCATCTTTGTTATAAGGCTCTGAGAACTTTTGACACACTTGTTTCTTGATTACTCTCTTTAGATAACACACAGAGGAAAAAAGAGCCACCACATCAAGTGAACGAGGAGTCAGAGAAAGCACAAGGGAATTGGTTTAATAATTTACAGGGCTGCATTCATGGGCTGGTTGTTGGAGGGACTCATTCATTTATTTTTATTTTTATTTATTTTTTAATTTGTCAAGACAATGATTTACTTTTTCATTTGTGTCGTCTTGGCTGTCCTGGAACTCACCCTGTCGACCAGGCTGGCTTTGAGATACACCTGCCTCTGCCTCCCATTTCTTTGAGACACATAATCAAATCTTTCTGTGTGCCAGGCTGTTGTTCTATTCTGTAGGACGTTAAGTTTCTCAACATGAAGCAGATTGGTAGGAAAGACGGTAAGTGTTCCTCTCCTGTCATTTTGTAACAGGGCCAAGATCTAAGAGGACTCACGCGGAGTCAGGAAGCTGCAGTCAGTTCTGGGTGACCGAGAACTATAGGTGGGGTCTCAATATGAACCGCTGTAAGGACAAATGGTCATGGGGGCTGTTTGTACAATACAGGCTCTTTAACAGTATCCCTGGCCTCTCCCATCTCAACCCCAGGACTGTCTCTGTAGTCAATAGTGCCGGTTCAACACATCCCAGATATGGCCAAGTGCTCCCTGGGGTGAAACTGTTCCTGGGTAGAAAAAAACTGGATTATGGTGATGAGAATGATTTTCAGGATCTTTTTGAAATACCATGCATGAGTTTTCCACATACTATTATTCTTAGAGTTGACCCTTTATATTAAGTATTACTTCTTTCTCACACATTGAACACCCAAGTCCAGAGACACACAGAACATTGTGTAAGATGACATAATTATCAAGAGTTAGAGGAAGTTCAAGGTCACTGTTTTCCACTTTTTGCTTTTGCTGTGAAACTTTGTATATAGTTATTAACTTTAAAATTGTATGTGACATCAGTGTTTTGCCTGCCTGCATGAACGTTTGTGCACTACTTGTGTGCAATGCCTGTGGAGGCCAAAGAGGGCATTGGATGCCTTGGGACTAGAATTCCAGATGTTTGTGAGCCCCTTACGAGTGCTGGGAACCAAGCAGGGCTCCTCTGGAAGTGCAGCTCGTACTCCCAAATGCAGCGCTGTCTCTCTGGTCTTCTCGCTATGAAGTATTTGAAACACTCAGAAAAAGAAGCCTAATGAAAACTGTGCAAGTTCTTAGCCCTGCAATAGAATGAATGGTGATATCTATCTGTCTGTCTATCTATCTATCTATCTATCTATCTATCTATCTATCTATCTATCTATCTATCATCTATCTATCTATCTATCTATCTATCTATCTATCTATCTATCTATCATCTATCTACCTATCATCTATCTATCTATCTATCTGTCTGTCTGTCTATCTATCTGATATTCATATCTATTTGGAGAGAGTGAGATGTTGTTATAGGTGAATCTCTCTTGATCCTGTTTGCCAAACTTTCTTGTTTAAATGACCATTCTAAGGAGCTGCGGATGCCATAGCCTGTTGGGGAGTGAGTTTATGCTTTCCTTACATGTTTGTAACTACACTCAGTAGTATTTGATATTCTATAACAGTGCACCTGAGTACATACTCTTTTGCAAATTGCTTTCTAAATTCAATATTAAGGTTGTTTTTTTTTTAACGTGTTTGTTTTTGAGACAGGTTCTCACTACATAGCTCAGGCTGGCCTTGAACTCACAATCCTCTTGTCTCAGCCCCCACCCCCACCCCGAAAGCTGAAGTTATAGATGTGATCCTTTTGGTGGACATGTGAGCTATCTTGCATATCACCGCTGGAAAGACGCTGTGTGAGCATGAACATGTGGGAACATTTAGGAAATACAGGTGGCTGTGGGTGGATTCCTGGGTGACAGGATGAGCACTTCTTTCAAGTTATTAGATATTGGCAAATTGCTCTCCAAGATAATGGTGCTAAATTACACTCCTTCCAATCCGCGGCAAGAATGTCTCTTGTTATCCTTGCCAACCATCCATATTTTCAAACTTCATAATCTTTTCCAGTCTGGTTGGGGTGAAATAGCATATAATTATGGCTTCAAACACTCGTGTCCTTAACCACTCTTCTCACTGTCTTCTCCTGGAAGCCCCATTTACACAAACATGGGGAACATGCCGTAGCCTGTTTCCCGAAGTCATCATAAATGTGTGAGTGCATTTTGTATATGTGAAGCACCATCTTTTTTGCACATTGCTGGTGTTGGGAAGAAAACATGTACTCACTCTAGAGGAAGCAAGATGACAACATAGATCAAATTTCAAGTTTATACATATTTGCTTTGAACTTATAAATAATTTCAGAAATTACAAAAACGTTATCAAGATGGTGTGAAAAATTCCTGCACACCCAGACTGTCTAAGTTTTAACATTTTATCACATCTGCATTAGAGAGGGAAAATGCTGCCCTGCTCTTTTTTTTATTCATCTTTCTGTGTATCTCTGTTTACCTACGTAGAGACACACACTGTTTTTTCATTGATTTTATCTCTGAAAAATTTTGGAAACAAAGACACTGTTATATAACAATAGAAATGTTGTAGAACAAGGAAATCGACATCAATGTAACACTGTAACCTGGCTTATTTACCCTTTATTCACCATCATCTCATACCAGTGTTTTCACAGAATGAGAGTCATGTGCCTTTTCCAGATCTAAGAGTTCACTGCATTTAATGTCTTGTTTTCAATCTCCCCCTCAAAAGACTTCATTTGTGTATATATATATATATATGTGTATATGCACATATGTTTGCTTGTGCCACAAAAGCCAGAAGGAGTCCGATCCCCTGAAGGTGGGGTTACAGGAGGTTGAGCTGCATGAGGCGAGTGCTGGGAACTCAGGTTTTTAGAGAAAGCAGCAGCTTTGCTTTAACCACTGAGCCATCTCTCCAGGCCCCAGACTCATTTAACATGGATGAATCCTTAAGTCTTCAGGAACTTCATACTTTGGAAGACTATTGATTGATCTGTTGCTTTGTGAAGTCTCCCTCAGTGGAGTCTCCCTCAGTGGAGTCTCCCTCAGGAGAGTCTCCCACAGTTGAGTCTCCCTCAGTAGAGTCTCCCTCAGTAGAGTCTCCCACAGTTGAGTCTCCCTCAGGAGAGTCTCCCACAGAAGAGTCTCCCTCAGAAGAGTCTCCCTCAGTAGAGTCTCCCACAGTTGAGTCTCCCTCAGAAGAGTCTCCCTCAGTAGAGTCTCCCACAGTAGAGTCTCCCACAGTTGAGTCTCCCTCAGGAGAGTCTCCCTCAGAAGAGTCTCCCTCAGAAGAGTCTCCCTCAGAAGAGAGTCTCCGTCAGAAGAGTCTCCCTCAGAAGAGTCTCCCTCAGAAGAGTCTCCCTCAGTAGAGTCTTCCACGGTACAGTCTCCCTCAGTTTTGGCTTGTTGCGGTCCTCATGATTAGATTCAAGTTTTTAAGTAAGCTTGTTTTTAAAGAAAGTATCAGAGATGTGATATGTTACTGTATATATGTAGATACACTATGTGTTCTGTGGCTCTAGAAGCTATTTTTAAAAACCATTTCATTATAGCCGTGTCTTCTTGGCTTTTATTTTCACTTTGTAATTAGTAAGTGTCTTTCAGAGAGATATTGTGAGACTGGAATATCCTATTTATATCAGCAAGGACCCATGGATTTAATTAATGGGTTGTATCTATCACTTTGATGTTCGATTTTCCCAAGCTTCACCAGCCTTGGAGCTGGTCTTTTGGCATATTTCCAATTTGACTGACTACCTTTCTGACACAGTAAGACATTCCAGGTCCATGATGTGTCTCCCTGTCCTGTTCTGGGACTGCCCATTCTCCAAGAGTTCTTGACCCATTTAAGTGAAAAATGGCACTTAGGATCCAAGCTCTCGGTGCTGGATATGTTTCCTACCATACTATAGGTTGGCAGACAGCTTAAACCTAGCAATGTGGTTTCGACATCAGTTTCCCACTCAACAGGTACATCCTCCACTCTTGACTAATATATGAAGTTATTAACTATAGTATTATTTAGCCTAGCAAAGGATTGGGCAAGCCTGCTGATATGTCAATAGGGGTCTGGCTGGATAAATTATTTAAATCCGTATGCTGGAATACTTATTACCCACAAAAGATTGAAGAATCATGTCAAAAATATGGTATTAATTAAAAAAAAAACCAAAACGCACAACTCTGAGCTGGAGAGGTGACTCAGTGGGCAAAGCGCTTGCAACACGAGAATGAGGACTTGAGCCATCTTCAGCACTGATGAAAAATTGGCCATGCTGATGTGCATTTGTCTCCCTGAGACTGGGGTTGGGGATAGGTGAAGCCCAGGGGCTTGCTGGCCAGCCTGCCTTGCCAAAATGGTCAGCTTCAGTATCAACCCTAGAGCAGCATGCCCAGATCATTTGCTATGAAAGGTTCATACAATTCTTTTCATTATTTTATTATGTATATGAGTGTTTTGGCTCCATGTATGTCTATGTACCATGTGTGTGCCTAGTACCTATGAATGCCAGCAGAGGGCATTAGAGCCCCTGGAACTGGAATTTTCAGAGGGTGGGAAACGGCCGTGTGGGTGCTGAGAAGCAAACCTGGGGCATCCGGAAGAACAGCCATTTTTCTTAACCACTAAGTCATTTCTCCAGTCTAACTGAGGTAGATTTATAACCTACAGATTCCTGCAGTTCCATTTATCAAGCAATTTGGTTTATTTCTCCCACTGGAACAATGCAACATGAGACCCAAGACTTTGTCAACAAGGGATCTCATAGCCGTTGTTTTCACTCTCTTAGAAGGCTGCTGCCCTGTGAAAAAGCCTGGGGTAGCCTGTAGGAGGATGAAAGACTGTATATGGAGTTGATCTGAGAGGCCCTGGTGGGGGCTCCCATATACCAACCAATTGGTCAGTGGCCAGACATAGTTGCAAGATCCCCTAGCTCCTACTGCCCCAAGTGAGCCACCAGCAGACCACAGAGAAAAACTTAGTTGTCCCAGAGCAGAAGAGATGGTGTAATTACTCAGGCACCCTGGCCAACCTATAGTCAAAGAGCTAAATAACAAATGTTTGTTGTAGCGAGTCAGTAAGTTTTCTAATTCTTTGTTACGTAGCAAAAGCCTACCTAAAGGTAATGAACTCAAAGTTGACCTCACTTCAATCAGCACACGCCCGCAATGTAACAGGAAAGATAGGGGGACTGATTTCCCCTAAGATCGACTTTCTTTCCCACATACTGCTTGGTCTTTGTCCTTTCGTTCCCAGACATCCCTGCCTCTGCCTAGGACCTTGTAAAATAGAGGAAATTCATTTTTTCCAGAGTCCCAGACCATTGCAGCCACAGCAAGAACAACTAGGGTCAGCTGTGGTTGCAGAATTCCCTTTGTCCCACCATTTGCCTTCCCGATTCTAGCCCTAACTATGGACCATACAGAGCACACTGTCTTTAAATTATTCCCATACGACATGGCACTGGCTGGAAGATCTTAGTTTAAGGAAGAACATCCGATGAGATGAGGCCAGGGATTGAGGTTTTTGAGTCAGAGGACCTCATGTTTTCATTCTCTAGCCTTCTCCCCATCATTTCTCCTTAAGAAAAAAATAGTTGATGGTAGTGTGATTTAGTGTGTATATGCGTGTGTGTGTGTGTGTGTGTGAGAATTCTCATATACTATGGCAAGTGTATGGGATCAGAGGATACCCTTTGGTATGTGGGTTCTGGGTTCTGGGAATCGAATCCAGGCTGTTTAATTAGTGTTGCAAACACTTTGCCCACACTGAGCCATCTCACTTGAGCTCACTTCTCCACTTAATTGGCTTTATTAGTAACCTTCCCCTTGTCCCCTGAAGGAATCTGTGTCCATTATTAGAAACGAATGGAGAACTTCTTGGTTCCCATTGTACTTCAGGTCTGTGCCCTCTAATTCTACGTTTTGAGATTATAAGATATTACACCATCCCCCTTCTCTTTCCTCCCTTCAAGCCCCCCCCCCTTATATCTTTCTTCTCTCTTTTTCAAAGTCATGGTGTCTTTTTTCATTAATTGTCACTTACATACATACACACATATGCATGCATTCATAGGTACAACCTGCTCAGTCTGTATAATGTCACATCTATGTATGTTTTCCGGGCTGACCATTTGGGATACCCAGCTGATACGCTCTTCCCTGGGGAGGACGATTTCTCCCACTCTCAGCATTTCTTAGTTGCTTATAGTTCTTTGTGCAGACTTGAGGTCTTGTATGCTTTCACCTAAGCCTTTCATTTTTCACTAAAGGAGTATTTTAAACCAACAAAGATGAGCATTTTATTTCTCCAATCTTGGAAGTCTCCTCTCTGCCTTCGTTGATATGTCTGTTTCAATTAAGCATGAGAACAGATGACCCATTTCACGTTTGGAGAATTCCAGAAATTTCTTTTTCTAGTAATTTCTATCTCTATGTGTTTGTCATGAAGGTTGGACAGCCATGAAGGAGCACAAAGCAGGAAGCAGACCAATTTTGCATCCCACACTAAGCGAGCAACAACCCTCTTTTAGTTCCTAGACTGTTACTTTTAAGGAAATTTGGTGGTCTAAGCTATAAGTCAGTGGTGGTGGGGGTTGGGGCTGGTTTTCTTCAGTGGCAAAGCCATTGGTAAGTTGACAATGTTCCTATAAACAAGCCTCACTCATGCTTAGGTAAGGAACCCTAGGGAAACCCACTGGAACACCTGCGTACACGCATGCACACAAATGTGCACACACAGGAAAGTAGAAAAGTGGAAGGAGGGCTGGCTGGGAAGAGGCAGGGATCGGTGGAAATAGGACAAGAGCATGCAATAGGGGACGGATATGATCAAAATATATCCATGAATGAGAACGCCATGATGAAGCCCATTGTGCATAATTACTACACGCTCTTAAAAGACATTTTAAAAAAGAAGTCTGGTGGATGGAGTTATCCTCGGGTTGCAGCTGGCTCGTCCTTGCAGAAGAGTGAATTCTCAGCCCTGTAGCATTTAGGAGAGAAACTGTAGGCGGTGCCTAGTTCCCTGACATTGTGTAAGTAAAGCGGGAAGGCTGCACAGAATGGCAGACACCACTCCTCAGACCAGGAGGAGGAAGGGCATGCGCTTGCTCAGTTACTCGGCTAGAACTGCTTAGGACCAGGCCCACGGGAGACTGACATTTAGACAAAGTCTCTCTCAGCCACCAGCACAGCCCCCGTGCAGGGCAGGGCTCTGAATAGCTTTGGCATCTGTTTTGTCGTGCCTCATGCCCACATACTGGGACCTCTTGTTTACACCCAATAGTAATTAGCACCGTGGTAAAGGCCTTGTGCTCGGTGCTAATTCACAAGAACAAGCGTGTCTGACTCTGCTGAGAGTTACAGCTAGTCATGGAGGATGGCTCTGGGCACACCTGCCCTTTCGTTAAGCCTTTGTTTTAAAATGAGGGGTTGGTGAAACCCCAAAGGTTGCATTCTCTCCTTGCTGAAGGATAACTCTGGAGACCCAGGGGAGGCTGCGGCTGTGGCCTGATTTTTGGACCCGAACATAACCTTTCTGCCATGGAAGGACAGTGAGCAGCTGGGAGCCAAAGCAGCTATTCACAGCTAGCCAACACTAGCAGGG
The DNA here is from genome assembly GCF_982192425.1 of Myodes glareolus. Taxonomy (NCBI): domain Eukaryota; kingdom Metazoa; phylum Chordata; class Mammalia; order Rodentia; family Cricetidae; genus Myodes; species Myodes glareolus. Next base: position 40,284,443 of record NC_142047.1, read on the forward strand.
TGGGCCCAGGGAACACCCATGGGCATGCAGATGCCTGGCTTACGGCAGTGCCCACCACTGGAGACTGTTCGGAAACCACTATGCACACAGGTGGGAAACAAAGACCCGGGCTAACCTCATTTTGGGGTTGAAAGTCCTTTGTTTATTTTTGTTAAGCCTCCCCATCGGACCTGACACCTGCTTTTTTACGCTACAAAAACACCCTGTCTGGATTAGAATAATTTATTGGTTGCTCTTTAGCTTTGCTTTAAAGTAAGGATCATTAAGATATTAATTATACGCAAGAAAATTCTCACGTGTTCAAGAGTACGGTGTAGTGAGTTTTGCAGACATAGCCAGGCAGCTGCCACCAAATCAAGGAGTAGACGGGCTCTACTATTGGTGTCTTTTTGCAGGGCTGGGTGGATGGCTCGGTGGGTAAAAGAAAAGGCTTATTCAGCTGACACTTCCAACTTAAATGCCGCCTCAAGGGAGATCAAGGCGGGAATTCACTGCGGGAAATGGAAGCAGGAACTGAAGCAGAGACCACAGAGCACGAAGATGCTGGCTGGCTCGCTCCCTCTGGCTTGACTCAGCTGCCTAGGACTGGCATCACCACACTGGGCTAGACCCTCCTACATCAATTAGCAATGAAGAAAATGCCTCATGGACGCACCTGTCTGATGTAGAGGGTTTCTTAGTCGACCTTCCCCCTTCCCAGGTGGCTGACTCTGGGAAGTGTCAAGTTGGCAGCTGAGGTTAACTGTGATGCAGACTCAGAAAAAGAGGGGAGAATGATTGAAAAGGATTTCCAGTGTCAACATTTAGTTTTCACGGGCACATTTGGCATGCATGCACGTGGTGTGCTCCGTTGCCTCCTTCCTGCTCTCAGACCAATCACTCAGAAATCTGATCGTGTCCCGATAGTTCTGCTTTTTCTAGGCCGTGCTATCCAGGGAATCCTATTGTAAGCATCTTCATCTTTGCAAGGACTTCTTTTGTTTTCATAGATTTATCTTTGATGCAATGGGTACCAGCAGTTAGTTCTGTTTTCATTGCTAAGTAGTATTTCTGGGTGGGGTGTGTCAGTTTATTCCCAAGTGGGTGGACGTCTGGGTTGTTTTCAGCATTTAGTGCCATGGGTAACACTGCTATTGGCATTCATGTAGAGATAGATCTCTCTTAAGCCTCTATTTTTAGTTCTCAGGTAGATTAGGATAACCTGATCCCTGGTCCTATATGTTTAACTCTGTGAGAGACTGATTAAGTATTTTCCAAAATGGATCGATAATTTTTTTTCATGACTATCTACAATGAATGCTAGTTATGGTGGCTTCATTTTCTTGTTAACACTTGCTATTGTAAGTTTTGTTATTCTAAGTATATAAAGCTATCTTAGGATTTTAGGCAGTACTTTCCTAATGATGGAAGATTCTTTTTTATACGATCCTTTTTTTAAAAAAATACTCCAGAATCCACTCTGTTACCGAATGATCTTTTTTGTACACTGTGAAGATGTGTCCTTGTCAAGGTGCATTCTGATTAGTTTAACATAAGGGCAACTGGCTAAAATCTAGGCAGGAAGAGGTTAGGTGGGAGAACCAAACTGAGAGGACACTGGGAAGAAGAGGAGCGGAGTCACTATGAGTCACCAGCCAGACACAGAAGAAGCAGGACATATAGAAGATGAGGTAACAAGCCATGAGCCACATGGCAGCATGTAAATTAATAAACAAGGGTTAATTTAAGCTGTAAGAGCTAGTTAGTAGTAAGCCTAAGCTATTGGCCGAGCATTTATAATTAAAAATAAGTCTCCGTGTGGTTATTTGGGAGCTGGCTGGCAAGACAGAAACATTTGCCTTGAATGTTTGAAGAAACATTCAAGTCTTGTTGAAAATGGTTCTCATGCAACTTATTTCTGCAGAGACTTATCAGGTCACTCCATAGTATCCCAAAACATGAAACTCAGGGAAGTCAAAACAGCAACAGAGATGCCCCTGGCCACAGCCAATGCCTTTCTCCTACAGGGTTCAACTTGAGGCTATAATTGAATCTTCATAGCCCCCATGGCTTCCAGTTTCAGATTCAATACAGGCAAGTGCTCAGACACATTCTTGTATTCTACAGTAATATTATATAAAAGACAAATAAGTATTTTGCACTAAATATTGGATGGTTGACTGAGAAAAAATTATGGATATCATGGGAGTGTGCTCAGGCTTGGCTGGGAACATAGAAACCAGAGAGGGCTGGTAGATTGCTTAGAGATGATAGCTTTATTCTAGAATATTCCTGGAAGAATCAGGTTTAGTTTGTTGATGTGTACTTTTGGAATTGATGGGATCATAAGGGCTCTGACTTCCATGATGGTGTTATGACCTGATAGCATCATTGTGAGATGGAGACTCCAGATGTGGGATGTGCCTGGAAGAGGTGGGTCAGTGGAATGTGGCATTGAGGGATGCCTCTTCTTTCTGGTTCCTCTCATCTCTCTGCTTCCTGTCAGTCATGAGGTGAGCAGTTTCACCTCAACCCATGCTTCCTGCTGTGTGATTTCGTTCACCATGACCCATGAACAATGGAGCCAAGTGAATTTGAACTAAGACCTCCAGTACTGTGACCCAGAATAAATCTGCTTTAACTTGTATATGGCATGTATTTTGCCACAGTGAGGCAAAGTAACTATGAATTGGGCATCAATACCATGTCATAGAGAGATTATCATCCCTTCCAGGCTGTTCATTAGGACCAGATGGAGACTTTACACAATGCAGGTGTCCATGACCAGAAGAGGATTTACCTCGAATGCAATGATACTTAGGCTTCTGGGTCTTACTTGAATGGGTTTCAGAGACTCTTGGAGTCTCTAATTGCAAACTGGATTTCTCCTCTTCCCATATATAACACTGTAGTGCTTGAATAAGAATGATCCCCATAGGTTCATAGAGTTTAATGCTTAGGAACTATGTGAAATGATAAGAGTTCTTAGAAGAAGAAACCTGGATATTGGTCATTTGTGTGGTATCTTTTTTCATTTAAAGAAATTCTGATGTCTGGGAATATAGTTTAATTGATAGATTGTTTACCAATTAAATGCACGTACCAAGTCTCGGGTCTGATCCCCAATACCGTGAATAATAGATATGGTATCATATGCCTGTAATCCCAGCACTCACAAGATAGAGGCAGGAGAACAAAAAGTTTAGATCCAGGTATACAGTTAGCTCAGCTGACGGTCAGCTTGGACTACATGAGGTCCAGTTTTAAACAAATCAGCAAGCGAACAATCAGAATTTTCTTCTTTCGGTATTGTTGGTGATTTTATTTTGCTCTGTTTTTCATTAAGTAAATCTCCCCAATCTTATATTTGCTCCTGCTGGCCTTCCCCACATTGACTCTCATGAGCCCAGGGTTGAGCTCCACGGTGACAGAGGCATTCCTGAAGATCAAGAAGATCCAGTGAGGGCTGTAAGCCCTGGGTCTAGGTGTCGTGAATTCTTATCCTCTGAAATGCCATAGAATGGACCCTCTCATCCTCTCTCATACAGGCTTTTTACTTTTAGGTGCTCAATTGCAATGCATCCTGGATGTTATGCTCCTACGCCACCCCTCTCATAGTGGCATCTCTGGGCCTGCATTCTAGTGCCTGGCTTGCCCATCCCTGTAGCGGCAGCATAGCCAGCCAGCAAGAACTTCAGGTAGATGGTTGAGCCCACCTGATAGCCTAGCTTGTGGGTCAGAGTGGTGCGGGAGAATTGTCTGTATTCTGTCAATCATGTTTTAAATAAAACGCTGATTGGCCAGGCAGGAGGTGTAGGCGGGAAAACCAGACAGGAAGTGGAAATAATGCAAGGAGAGCAGGAGAATTCTGGGGAGGAGGAAGTTGATTCCTCCCACTCCTGCCCAGACCACCGAAGCAACAGGATGTGAGCTGCCCCACTGAAAAAGGTACTGAGCCACATGGCTAACATAGATCAGAAAAATGGGTTAATCAAGACGTGAGAGTTAGCCAGTAAGAAGCCTGACCTAATGGGCCAATCAGCATTATAACTTATAGAGATCTCTTGTGTGATTTTTTCTCTGGGACTAAACAGCTGGGGGGCTGGGCAGGACAGAAACACAAACAAACAGGCCCGACCCTTTCATGTTACATCAGAGTTCCCAAATCAGAATCCCACCTGTGCTGCTGGCCAACTTTGGGATTTTTATATATTACTTACACCCAGGCCTCAGTTTCCTCAACATTAAAATGGAAAAGACAACAGGAGCATGGTTTTCAAATGGAGACAGATTTAGGATGGTTGTGACTCCCCTCTGCAGGCCAGAAGCATAGCGGATGTTCAATGAAGGAGCACTGTTGACGAGACCTGCGTCTGCTCCTGTGTACTGTACTTTCTCTCTTTAGCAGGGTGATAGACCTGCTCTCCCTCCAGTGGCCACACAGCCCTGGACCACTTTCCCCTTATCTACGTCTCTTCTCACTCAGATGAGAAGTTCATGGTCGAAACAAGAACTAGGAATGGATGTGAAATCGAATTTGGGGAAAGGGAACAGGAAGTGGTCAGGGCACAAGGTCTTAGGCTTCCTGCTACCCTCTACAGGGAATCTTACAAAACGAATATCTTCCACAAATTTGCTAATAGTTGACATTGACTAAATATTCACAGCTAAACAATTGCTGCCTCAGAGGAGCCAAGGAGCCAGTCAAAGCCACACAGCTTATAGGATAACACTCATCCTTGATAAAGGTTCGATCATTCTGAGGCAAAATGAGAAGAGAGCAGAAAGAAATCACTGTATTTACCTAAAAGACTAGCTTTTACTCTGATATGACAGTCTCCTATGTTTTGAAAAAGTATCAAATGCCCTTTCATTAATGGCATTGTATTAAAACTAGATTGTAATAAATATTTTATTATTACAACACATCCTGTTAGTCCATAGCCCAGGCTGGCCTCTTAGTGCATAGCTCACGCTAGTCTCTTAGTGTATAGCTCAGGTTAGCACCTTAGTACATAGCTCAGGCTAGCCTCAAGTTCAGTGAGAGACCCTGTCTCAAAAAAAAAAAGTGGAGTATAATAGAGGAAGACAGCTGACAATGACCTCCAGCCTTCGTATGTGAAAGCTTGGATAAGCATCTACGTATGCATGAACACACGTATATGCATACATGTACACACATGTACACCCATACACATGTACACACACACACTACAGCTTGTGTCTGAGTAACCTTACTATCAATTCCAGCAGTCTAGAAAATATAATAAACCCACGCACAGTAGGAATGTCAATATGAAACAATATATTATTAGAATATCCAGTCACTAGCAACACTTAATATTGGTGACTTTAGCTCTGCACAGAGGGCATCTAAATTCTTGACTCTGTAGCAGTCTGTCAGTCCCTGGACAGGCTAAACTGGCGAGGACATTTGAACCCTCAGCTGGTAATATTTTGGGGTTCCCATGCTAAAAGGAGGAATTGCAGAGAGCGGTATGATTTCTAGCCCCCAAAGTCCCATAGATCTAAGGACTCAGGACCATTTGAAGAATATTTATTAAAACATGAAGGGTATGAATGGTCCATAAACCTACTATCTAAATCGTCCCTGCTGGATATGAAATGAAAAGTATTTTACCATGTGGTTAGAAAACTCAACTTAAAAACAAGATGCCATAAGATGGAAGTAAATTCTCACTGCTCTCAGTGGGCTATTTGTATGCATGTATCAGAAGTATTGGTGAGGCTTATTTGTATACTCCTGTATGTAGAATGTTGGATTAAAAAAATATTTGTATTTACGGGTTGGGGTTGTAGGTTAAGTGTAGACTAGGTATCATAGTGTGTATAAGGGCCTGGGTTTGAGTTCAAGCATTTTAGACCAAGGGAACAAGTGTACTAAAATGCCAAAAACTATCACCAGGGTCTTTAAAGCTCCGCAAAAGAGTGCAGCTGGCGGTACAGTCCCCAGCCAGGAATTCACATTCTCAAACCTCTCCATTTTGCCAATTCAGTGTGGATGACTAATACACGCGTTCATATTTTCCTTCCTGAGTTATTCAGCTTGCTTGGTTCATGCACAGCCCAAACTGCCCATCTTTTCTGTTGCTCATACTCCTTTCAGAAAAGGCGCCTACTTCAGGAGCCGAAGTCGACCTGTGTTCTTACCTGAATGTTTCCTCTAGTGCTCTTTGAAAGCCTTTCATCTGCGTGAAGTTTACGTTTGTTTTGTCCCTCAGGCATCTCCCGTATTCATTAGGAAGCCCATCTATTCATTACCGACTTCTCACACTGTAGGTATTTCGTGTTCAGGTCTATTTGTCATTTCACGTTCAGTTCCATTCACGGATCCGGTCTTGATTCCACTCATCTATATTTTTAGCAGCACCAAATTGCTTTAATTATTGTTGCTTCCTAGTATGTTTTGATAATCTAAAAGGGATAATTTACTCCATTGCACTCCCCTACCCCTCCCTGAGATTTCCTGGCCATTATATATTTATATCACAATCATCACCAGTACCATTTTCCTAATTTCTCTCCCCGAAGAAACCGATTTAAAGGAATTCTATAGGCATGATGTTTGCTTTCTATTTTTGATAGTGACCTTTTGCGGGTTTAAATGATTTCCTTATATCTGAGATGCTATGCATTTTTATAAAGAATACGATTTTATTTTTGTTGATTGATTTTTCTCTATTTCACACAGAGTCCTCATATCATCTTCTAATACAACAGCGGTGACTCCTCTTCTCCGGTATTTGATGCTGCCGAGGCTCCAGTCTTGCAGGTAACACGAATTTTGCATTTCATATACACTGAGTTCAACTTGCTACCTTTGCTTGCTTGGTCACAACTCTTTATGTGGCTTCATATATGGAGCTGATTTCTGACTTTCTTGTGGGTCTTACTGGATATGGGGATCCCAGCATCATGACATGAGCTGGGTATTTCTCTTTCACTTGTCTCTGACAGAGACCATTTGGTGATCACCTGACACACTCTACCTCGCTCCTGTCAGATTCATTCTGATCAGTCACGTCTTCACGCTGCATCCCTGCTCCGATGCTCTGATGGCAGACGGCGTCTACCGTTTCCATGTGCGTCCGATTTCTATGTGTCGTGTGAAATCGTGGTCTGAAGGTGGATGTGGAATCAAAGGTTCTGGTTTCGCTGTCACTTCAAGCTCTGATGATTGTCCTACCCAGCACTTGAACCGTAGGGCAGAATCAAGACATAATAACAACAGCCAGAGACTCTCTCCCCACCAGAAAGCTCAGAGACACCACAGGCCCAGCCACCATAGCTGAATGTCCTCTTCAGCATCTGTATCTGTCTCTAACTTCCCCACAGCCAACACGCCTGTATCTCTAGGCAGGACCTTCATTTTCATTCCTGCCGTTTTACTCTGTCCTGAACTCGTGGTTCAAGTGCAGAGTCTAGAACTGTCCATCAGGCAAGTCTAATTTGGTGTTCCACAGCGGTAGGTGGCCACTGCCAACTTCCAAGTGGCCCGTCCATGAGGTCCATGGCTTTTGTCTCTGTCATTCTTCTGTGTTTCTGTTCCTTGGGGACTTCCTAGTCTATCTCCTGATATTTTCTTTTTTTTAAAAAAAATACTTATTTATTTATTATGTATACAATATTCTGTCTGTGTGTATGCCTGCAGGCCAGAAGAGGGCACCAGACCTCATTACAGATGGTTGTGAGCCACCATGTGGTTGCTGAGAATTGAACTCAGGACCTTTGGAAGAGCAGGCAATGCTCTTAACCACTGAGCCATCTCTCCGGCCCCTCTCCTGATATTTTCTATAGTGAAGCAGTAGTGGGCCAGTCAATGTGTGAATTTATCATGTACTTGCAACCCCCCTCAAATTTAAGGGTCCCCACACGAGTTTTAGTATACTTATTCATAGTAAAGTTGTTTCAGAGATTCTGAAGCACGAAGCAACCTTGCCACATTTCTGCTGCGCTTGTTCACTTTTCAAAAATAGAAAATACTTTCCAACTCTCACAATGAAATCACTGAAGGCCAATGTCAAGTTTTCCCCGAATGTAGATCATCTTTGTTGACTGGAGGGAAGTATCTTTGGCGGATGTCACAAACATTTCATCATATGGAAGATAAACCCAGAATAGCTCTGAAACCAGGAAGTCTTTAGTACTCTAGTATGTCGTGTCCAGGGTATTTCCTTTGTAACGGTCATGGTGCAGACCAGCCTAGCTTCAAACCAGCAATCTTCCTACCACACCCCCCTTCCCCCGTGTTGAGGCTACAGGTAAAAACTATGACACTCAGATCGCTACCATTTCCTGTCTTACCTTTGAAGGTTTGGGATGCATTTCTATCGATGCTAGCAGACGGTTAACACACAAAGCCCCGAGTGTCTTGGAGGACAGATTCCATAGCAACTGAGAGATAGGTTAAACCACGTAACCTATTTTCTCTTTGTATCCTGAATTGCTTTCACATGATATATGGATAAATTCTTTAATTTGAGTGCTTGCTTATGCATGATACTTTCTGATTTTGCTCAAAAGGGCTTGCTGAGGGCTTGACAAATGCTAAGTTGATTTACAAGACGCAGTTGGCACAATTGCAGCATTTTAATCAAGACAAATCTCAAGGCCACCAAACAGCAATGTTGACGCTCCCATTTTGTACCTAATGGAAATATTTAATTTCCAGAATGAACCAGCACTCACCCCAGCTTTGCTTAATTTCCGCTTACCGCCTCCCCATAACAAACCATTCTCAAGGTCGGCACAGTGGCTTCCAGAGCAAGGCCAGACGCTGCAGCTTTTAGCTTAAGGTGCTATTCGATTTGTTTTTCTTACTGGGCACAGGGACTCTTTATTAAAACCCAGAAGCATCAAAGTGCTTTCCTCCATCACTAACAGAGGAGAATACCTCCCCAAATTGTAGAAAGAATTAAAATTTTATGACACTGTAACGAAAGCGTTTCTGTCTGTAGGTCACTAGCAGGCCTAATAACAGCTGAGAGAGCAGTCCCTGGGAAATTCCTGATTCGCTCTTCTTTGAATTCATCTGCCTTGCATCAGAAAAGTGACCTGGAGAAAGAGACGCACCCTTTAATATTTGCGTCCCAGAGAAGACATTTCTAGAGATCCCTTTCTTTTCTATGAAGTTGGGAAACGATCAGGGTTCTCGCTCCGTTTCTGTTGCAGGGATGAAGCATGCTGGGAAAAAGGAACTTAGGGCAGAGAGGTTTATTCAGATGCCAACATCAGCTCCCAGTACATCACAGCAGAGAAAGAGGAGGCAGGAGCTAGAAGCAGCTAGTCACACCACATCTGCTATCGGGAGCAGAGAGAGATGAGTGCTGGCAGGCCTGCTCGCTTGGTTTCTGTCTCCTCCTTCATCACAGTTCAGGGCCCTCTTGATAGGCAATGAGACCACCTACAGTGGTCTGGACCTTCCCACTTTAATTTACACTTAAGACAGTCCCTCACTGATATGCCCCCAGGCTGGCCCAATCTAGATAGTTGTTCAGTTAAGACTCTTTCTCTCTCTCTGTCTCGTGTGCTGCTGATTCTAGGTTGTGCTAGGTTGACAGCGAAAACCGGCATCACAGTCATCAAAACTCAAGGAAGACGGTCTTAAGCTGTAGCGCCATAAGAAATGTGTGGTGCGGGAGAATTGTCTGTATTCTGTCAATCATGTTTTAAATAAATGCTGATTGGCCAGGCAGGAAATATAAGTGGGTCAACCAGATAGGAAGTAGAGGTGGGGTGATGAGAACAGGAGTATTCTGGGAAGTAGGAAGCTCCCTCCACAGTCCTGCCCAGACTCTGAGGAAGAAGCAAGATGTAACCTGCCCCACTGGAAAAGGTACCAAGCCATGTGGCTAACATAGATAAGAATAATGGGTTAATATAAGCTACAAGAGCTAATAAGTAGCCTGAGCTAATGGGCCAATCAGTTTTATAACTTATAGAGACCTCTGTGTGATTTTCTTTGGGGCTTGCTGGCTGTCGGGTACTGGGCGTGACAGATACCCCAACAAGCAGGCCCCTTCATGTTACAAACGTGAATCTTGACGATCCCCATTAAAATGAGACTTTTTCATTGGTGGTGATGCTAAGACTGTCCCGTCAGGCCACGTTCTCACATCAGTGAGAAGAGTTGTGTCACAGTATCCCAGGTTGGGGGAAGCCCGTGCTTCCTAGTCTAATAGAGCACAACTCCCTTTGCATGCCCAGACCCTCCTGTCTGTGTAGCTCAACAAGAATCTTTAAATTAAGTCGCTGGCTAGCTTATCTCCCAGTTCTCTCCTCCCACTTGTAGACTTACTTAACTTTTTATGAATTTTAAGCTTAAGAAGACTCCAACGATTCAGCCAAAGATCCTCCCTGCTGCCTTTTTTTTCTTTCTAAATGTTTTATTCCCCTTCCTCCCTCTCTTCCTTCCTTTCCATTTTTTTTACTTTAATAGAACTTTAGTAAACCAAACACCAGATTTTTGTTATCAGACACTTAAAAGATTGTCTGTGTGTGTGTGTGTGTGTGGTGTGTGTGTGTGCATGCATGTGCCATAAATAAGCACACTAGGTATGTTATTCTATCAGGATATCAGAAATCAGTAGTATACAATGTATTTTTATGGATGGGGTGTAAAGTGATATTCTCTTTTGTAACTATAATGAAAAAGGAAGTTATTCACATGGAGAAAATAATTTTAATTCAGTAAGTTCTAAATTTTTAAAAAATGTTTTCAGATGAGGAACTCAGTAGGCCCCTTTGCGAGCTGTCTACAGGGTCAGGGCCCAGTCACTCCTTCCTTGGTATCTTTCATTGTTAACTTGACATACGCTAGAGAGACCTGCCAACAGTGTCAATAAAAGGTGTCTAGACCAGGTTGGCCTGCGAGCATGTCCCTGGGGATTGTCTTGGTTATGGTAACTGTGGTGGTTAGACTCAGCCTACAAGTGGATGGCCCATTCCCTGGAGCTGGGTTCTGACTGTGTAAGAGTGGACAGAGTGGGTTGAGCAGCAAGCAGCCATGCCTGTATTCCAATCTCTCTGCCCACAACTGTGGTGATGACTACCTGCTTCAGGTTTCTCTCTTGTCTTTCCCCACGCAAGGGAGCGTGATTTGGAATTGGAAGCTTAATAGATCTCCTTCCCCCTAAATTTTCTTCTGTCAGAATATTTTGCCATAGCAAAAGAAATAAAACCAGAAAAATTTTAGTAAAGGCCACCAGATCTTTGTGTGCAGGTAGTCTTGGATTGTCTCAGCAAGGGCATGATTCCTTTTACCTAAACGCTCGGCAAACACTGGCAGCCGTCTCTCCAGGGGAACAGACTCTAGCCAGGAAGACCCATAACTACAGTTTGAAGGAAGATGTATAAAATCCTAGGCTTGTTCTTCTAAGACCAGACTTCAGAGGCCGAGTCAAAGGGGCAACCACAAGCTCTGCAGCTAAGACATTATAGCAAGGTGAGTGCCCGGCTGTACCTATAATCTGCTAACAGCAACTGTGGGTGTTAGGAAGAACGACAAGAAAGGTATGGCCCAATGACGAGAACAGGAGATCCATAGGTAAGCCCACACACAGATGGTCAACCACGTCTCACCAAGGCACCAATGATACAACCGAGAGAAGGGGAGCGTCCGTAGTAAACGCTATTGGGAAATCAGGTATCCATATATGAAAGAATGAGACTAGATTCTTATCTGGTAGCATACAGAAATTGGCCCCTGAACAGATGAAAGATTTAAATGTAAACCACTCCTCAAAGAAAACACGGGATGAAGTTGGCAAAGATGGTTAAAATGTGCTCAAAAAAAAAAAAAGAAGCACAGGCAATTCCCCTGTGATACAGAGGTGGGGACACACGAACCTCAAGTTCCCGCACGGGAAAGGAAACAACCAATAAGGGAAAAGTCAACCTGTGGGATGAGAGGCAACGTGCACACAACCCGCATAGCGGATGGGGTTGGCATTGACAACATAAGGAACACATGCAATTCAATAGCAGTCTCCACAGTACTTCTCTATACAAGATATGGCAACTGCCAAGGAATATATCTGAATGTTTTCAGCTAGTAGTGCAATGCGAGCCTAAATCACAGCCATTATCACCTCCCACCTGGTAGCTCATGATGGAAAGTGAAAAATATTTGCTGGTAAGAACGTGGAGAAAGAACTCATGTTTATTTGTTGATGTGTGTATTAGTTATTTTTCTGTGGCTATGATAAGATGCTATGATCAAGGCAGCTTATTTGGGCATGAGGTTCCAGAGGGATAAGAGCGCATTATGAGGGGGAAGCAGAGCATCAAGTGGCAGGCATAGCAGCAGGAACAGGAAGCTGAGAGCTCACATCTCCAAAAGTAAGCGTGAAGCAGAGGATGAACAGGAAGCAGGGTGAGACCGTCTTTGAAGGCCACCCTCAGTGGCATAATCCCCCCAGCTAGGCACCATCTAAACCTCTCCAGAGACAACTGTGTTCAAATGCCCGAGATTATGGGGGATATTTCTCATTTGCATCATCACAATGGGTATGACTGGAGTATCCTTAAAAAGTTAAAAATCTACTGATTTTTTTTTCTATTTCTGGGTATTTATATAATGGGTTGAAATCAACATACTGAAGAGACATTTGTATGTAAACATGTATGTATGTATGCATACATGTATAGACATGTTCAGTGCATTATCATTCTAAAATGTCAGTATATGGACAGTGCCTGGCTCAAAAAATTGCGAATCAATTTACCTCAAAATCTAGCAATACCACTCTTGGGCACACACTCAAAGGATGTACACTCATACCATAAGGTCATTTGCAGCATTATTCATAATAACCAGAACCTGGAAACAACTTAGATGCCCCTCAAACAAAGAAAATATAAAGAAAATGTGGTACATTTACTCAGTGGAGTACTACTCAGTGATTAAAAAAAATAATATCTTGAAATTTGCAGGCAAATGGATGGAACTGGAAACTAAAATAAAAAAAACCCATCCTGAGTGAGATAACCCAGACCCAGAAAGGCAAACACGGTATGTACTCACTCATAAGTGGATACCAGACATAAAGAAAAGAGCAACCAGGCTACAGTCCACAGCCTCTGAGAAGCTAGGATGGAGGAATAGCTAAAGAAATTATGGTTGATTCACATACAGTATATTATTCAGCCCCCAAAAGAAGAAAATCCTGTTACTAATGACAACATGGACAGACAGGAATGTATCATTTTAAATTAAAAAAGGCAGGCAAAGGCAAATATTGCATGATTTTACCTCTATCTGAGTCCTAAAATAGTCAAACATGAAGTATAGAATCGTGATCGTCAGGGTCTGGGAGAGAAAAATGGGAAGGCGATGATTAGGGATTAGGACTCAGCATAGTGCTTTCATCTAACATACTGCATTCCGTCATGTGTGAGTATGATGAGCGTTTCAGAGATGTTCTTCAGGGTCTTTGCACTGGTTGCATAGTATTCTGTACCTCAAATTCATGGAAAGACTCGCTCTCTGTGAGTTTTCTCTCTCTCTCTCTCTGATATTAGGAGCAGCAGTTAAATGAACACCTCTATCTACACAGATAGAAAGTCTCTATCGGCAGACTTTCTCTTCTTCCAGCAGTAGAGTCTTCTTCCTAAGTAGATTTGACCCCTTCTAGGCATCTGTCTCACTTTTGTGTTCAAATATATAAATTCTAGTTCGCTCTGCTAGTCTGGGCAGAACAGGAAGAGGCAGATGTATCCGTCTTGGATTAAGATTAGGCCAGGAAGATGGCTCAGTTGGTGAAGGGCTTGCCACACAAGCATGGGGAATCTGAGTTCAAATCCCAAGAACCCATGCAAAGGGTTAGCAGGGCACATCGGTGAGTTGGGAGGGGGAGCAAGGTGAATGAACCCCCCAAAGCCTGGGGATGGGAATGAGATGTCCTAGGACACACAGCAGCGGGCAACAAGAGACCCTGTCTCCAGCCAGGCGGTAGGCAAGGACCAACAGTTAAGGTTGTTCTCTGAGTTCTATACGTGTGTTATGGCATACACATATGTTCACATACATCACACATAGATTAGGATATTGATATCTGGTGACTCAGTACCTTTAAGTAGATGGAACCCATAGAGCTACATGAGGAGATTACAAAATCTACAGCAAGAAGCCAGGAACCCCACTCTGCCCAGCACAACTCCTAAAAAAAAATCCAGAGATATTTCCAGCTAACAAAGGCCACAAATGCCCCTAACACACCGTGATAGCACCAGGTCCTGTGGGGGTCTCAGAATGGGGTGTCTAATAGAGCTCTCTTCCCTGGTAGTGGCTCTGCTTCACACAATAACGTAGAGACCTTTGCATGAAGACCATAAAATGCATATTTTTTGACATATGATCCTTGGGCTGGTCAAGTCCATTGGGGAAATATATATGGAGATGGGTGGAGTTTTTACATCTTATTCATATTTATACTTTTTATGTAAGCCCCCTGTTATTTTCCCAAGAATCTAGGATATAGCAGACTCTGGGGAAATAAGTATTATAAAGTTGGCAGGTAGAAGGGGTTTTTGGCTGTTGTTTTTCAAACATATTACACATATTTTTACATTATTAAAAACACACGCACATGCACGACACCATTTCCCCAGAAGCCTCTTCGGCTGACTCGTGTCAAACCGAGTGATTTATAAGATTGTTTGCATATATTATATTTTAAAACACATATTGCTTTTGTAAAACGTGTATTTATTATACATTTTGGAATTCATAATATGTGCTGGAAAAGCTTCCTTTGTCTCGCTGGGTCTGAAACAGTCTGTCATGAAAACACATTTCTGGAAGGGACAAAGAGCTTTAGATGGAGCCAATTCTTCCCTTTGCAGCTCCTAGCATTCTCTCTCTCTCTCTCTCTCTCTCTCTCTCTCTCTCTCTCTCTCACACACACACACACACACACACACACACACACACACACACACTCTGTCTGTCTCTCAGTCACATGGTCCCTTTCTCCCCCCTTCTGTGCATCACATCCCTGGAACATAAATAATAAAAACAGTCTCAGAAGAACGTTCTGTTGGAAAAGAATGCAATTTTTAAGTCATACAGAAACCATCAAAATAATCTTATAAAGAGTAACAATTCTGAACTCTTTTGATTGGGCTACCCCAATTAGAAAATGCTACAGAATGTATTTTTCAAATGACCCCGAATATGAGTCCATGTTTCCAGTCAGTGCATAGGAGGGGTGACCCGAAGCCCCCACTACATACCTTGGTAAAGTCATGTAGAGTTTGATGTGAACACTCCAGACTCATGCAACCCCCAAACAAACACCCACATTCACCATGATTCCAGTTCTTGCTGTTCTTCCTTTCTGCTCCCTCTCACAAGACCCAGAAGGTTCCACTGAGTGTCTGAGCCATCAAAGGTGACCTGCCCATGCCCTCAATAAGGAACTGACCTGCACATTTGCCCCAAGATGCTCGCCCTCAGCAGGGAACTGAAAAGGAGGACACCAGGGCTCTGGCTTTTTATCAGCATGGCTGCGGGCATCTCTTGCTTGCCACCCCACAGAGGGAGAAAAGGAAGAGCAGACATGATGGCTGAGGCTGGGAAGCACAAAGGACACACAACAGGAATCTTGGTGTGCATTTGGAGTCTTTCCTCCAACGAGGCCTAGGGCCTGAGGGTTCCTGATCCCAGGCAGAAGCCGGACTCAGCATCTCTCCCATCAGCTTCTCCATCCTGCCTGATTAGCATAAGGGAGAAGTGAGCTGAGATACACGTTTAAAAGCCAGGGAGAATGAATCCCCATAGATCCCTGTCTGCCCTGAGAGCTGAAGGTGCTTTCCTTCATCTACAGAAAGCAGGAGCCAGCTCAAAAACACAGAAAAGCCCTGCACAGGGCTGAGGCTTGGTCCTGTGTGAGCTGCCGGCCAGGTGTGCCCACTTAGCTACTCCCACCTGCTGCCCCTCGTGGAGATACAGTTCTTCAGCACGCGTGTTATCAAACCCTCATACTTAGCTGCCCACAAACGCAGTTTTCCATACACATCCTGAATCACCTCATCGAAGTCTTTTTGGAACAGCTACTGCCTCCACCGGCCATAAAAGGCAGCCCGAGAGCCAAGATTATGTCTTCGGAACATTGCGTGCACATGCAGGGCGTTTATCTTCAGTAAATAGCCACCCATTTTCCCATGGATTATTTGGAATTTCTGATGAAACTGCAGAACTGTCGATGCAGGGTGTGAGCCACCAATCGGCGCGCAGCTCCGCGACCCTGGGCCCCTTCAGCCTGACTGCTATTATCATCAAGGTGGGGGGGAGATCCTCCTTGTCTCTTGTTACACCTTTTATAAAAAAGAAATATATATGATCTAAGACGCGGTTAATAGTAACTCTGTGTTATATAAAACAGATCCGCTAAAGTCCCCAAGTCCCCCAAGTCAAACTGACTCCTTTTAGAAGTGAGCACACAGAGAATGAGGCCAAGGAGGGGACTGAATAGGGGCACCTCTCTGGCATTTCAGGGAAGGAGCCCATCCCTGGCCTGGTCCCTTTTGAAACATATTTAAGGGTTCATGTGGCTAATAAGGGTTAGGCCGATGTCTGAAAAAATTGCCCTCCGAAGTGGATCTAATCAAGTGTATTGGTCAGTCGAGGCATGCCTGACTCTAGCATATGTGTGTGCTCTTCCAGATACTCAGAGACAAGGTGAGGAAGGTCCCACATGGTCTCCCCATCAGCAAACACTCCACCATTTTGGAAGGAATGCAAGAGGGTGACTCCAAGAGGCATCTCCAGGGGGAACCCAACTGCTAGTTTTCAAAGCACTGGAAAACCTGCCCAGCTTCACGTCCAGTGTGGTACCAGTCAGCTACTTCTCTCTAACAAGGGGCAGGTGTGAGGAGACAGCAGTTCTCAGTGACTCCTGGGCATTTGCTCTCTAGTCCACAGTGAGGCTTCAGGCTGGCATGCCAGGTCCTGTCCCTGCAAGGACTGCCTTTTTGTAGAAGTCACGTTCATCCTTTGGAACGTCCTCTCAGTGCGGCTGAGTCCTACTGGCTGACAGAGGCTAAGGGGACAACCAGTCACTCCCTTGTCCCCCTGAGGAATCGTCAGAGGAGCAAGAGTCTTTGCCAGGTGAATCTAGATGCGGAAGCAAACTTGGAGGAAAGGGTGGGGGGCAGATAGGGAAAGGACTTAGTCAAGCCTCACCAGGCTCCTTGTGCCACGTATTACATAGCACCACTTGGAATACTCATTACTGTGGTCCAGAAGCGCTTTAGAAAGATGAGTTTTGAACCCTGCTTGAAGAATCGTAATTAGAGAACCATACCACAGGTCCATTGAAGTCTAAGCACACCCTGCATATACCCACACAGAGAGATCCTTCACATCTATGGGTTCAGTACGTACCCACACAGAGAGAACCTGCACATCTGTGGGTTCAGTATGTACCCACACAGAGAGATCCTTCACATCTGTGGGTTCAGTATTTGCAGATTTCATTAAAGGATTAAACATATTTGAAAAACTCAAAAACTCAATACAATGGCAATATGATAAAAAAAAAATTGGAGCAGGGGAGATGGCATAGTGGGTAAGAGTGATTGCTATACAAGCATGAGGACCTGAGTTCAAATCCCCAACATTTCTGGAGAAAGCCAGGCTTGGTTGTTTATGCCTGTATCTCAAGGGCTGGGGAGTGAAGCCAGTTGCATTCTGGGAACTTGCAGTCCGACTAACCTAGCTGGACTGGTTAGTGTCTGGGTTACTAGGAGACCCCGACTAAAAAGGAAAGAGACCAAGAGCAGCCGAGGAAGACTCCCCATGTCTCCTGGGGCCTCCGCATGTTTGTGAATTTCAGCCCACAACACCCACTTCCCCTAACAGCAGCAATAGCAGCAAAGCCTAGGAATCACTTCCACCGCTTTTACACAGCATTGCAGACTAGAAACGATGTCGAGATGTTCAAAATCTAAAGGAAGGACATACACGGGCTACATTCAAACGTGACACCATCGTACAGAAAGGAACTGAGTGTCCACAGATTTTAGTGCCCATAGAATGTTCTGGAATAAATCTCCTACAGCTACTTGTGGATGGCTGTATGTTACTGCATAAACAGAGAATAAGTTGATTTTCTGCAAATCACAAGAGTTCAATAGGTTTTTACTATGTGGTTACTTTATGTCAAACACTCTATTAGGTACAGGGACATCCAAGGTGGACTCCAAACAGTCTCCGAGTTTGTCCTCACGGGGATGAAGTTTAAGAAACTCCTAACCAAACAATGGGGTATAAAATGACAGTGTGTGGCTGGAGAAAGGGCTCAGCACTTCAGGGGACCAGAGTTCTGTTCCCTGCACCCATGTTGAGCAGCTCACAAACCAGCCATACTTCTAACTCCAAGGGATCCTATGCCCTCTGCTGACACAGCACTTGGGTGCACATACTCACAGGCACATACACATCATTGGAAATAAAGTAAATTTTTAAAACAGAGTGTTTTTGTTTGTTTTCTGTCTTGTTTAAAACAGGGGAATTTGAGCTAATCTGAGTATTAGGAAGAGATGGAACTGAGAGAGCAAAGGTGTGGACACGAGGCTGGCAGAAAAGAGATTCAGGCAGAGAGAGCTTGTGCAAAGGCCCTGCGAGGTACAGGAGCTGGATGCGGAAAGAGAACGAGAACAAGAACATCACGGGACTGTCTGCCATCCGCAAAAGTGCCGTCCCTGACTCTTAACTTGTAGGTTTAAGAAAGAAGCACACACAGGGTGTGTGGAGAGGAACTCCAGCTGAAGCTGGGTCCGGAGGAGGGCTAAGAGCCAGACCAGAGCCTCCTGTCAATCTTACCAAGTTATCCAGCATTACAAGGGGCCTGTCTTTTTTTTTCCCCACCAGTGACATGTTCTGTTGTTTTAGAACCCAACTGTCCCAACCCACAGTCACAAACTGAATGCAATGTCATGAAAAATTTGGCAATAGTAAAAGATTTCTGAACATGACGTTGGTATTGGAGGTCCTTCTGTCTATGTGTTGCTTTTATTGGTTAATGAATAAAGAACTGCTTTGAGCCTATGGCAGGGAAGAACAGAACTAGGCGGGGAAAGTTAGACTGTATGTTGGGAAGAAGAAGGGCGGAGACAGGGAGATGCGATGGAGATGCCTGCTGGAGATAGACGTGCTGAAACTTTGCTGGTAGGCCATGACCTCATGGTGATATACAGACTAATAGAAATGGGTTAAATTAATAGGTAAGAGTTAGCGAATAAGAAGTTAAAGCTAATGGGCCAAGCAGTGATTTAATTAATATGGTTTCTGTGTGGTTATTTTGATTCTGGGTGGCTGGGAACTAACTAGCAGCCTTTTCCTACAATGAAGTGATGCAAAAGAAATTCCAAAGTGAACAGCTATGGACCCAGGCTGTCTCAGGCAGTGCTCGGCAGTGCTGTAGTGTGTGAGTTTGCTGCAACCTTACTTTTGAACACACAGTATGTACTTGGAGTGGGACATGCCATCACACCATGCAATGCCAAGGAACACCACCTTGCTTAGACTCAAGACTAGTCTACGTTGTGAATAGCAATGTTTTCACTGCACAGACAGCTTTCTGCTCCTACAAAAATATGATGTTTTAATCATGGAAAACAAAGATGTTTAATCGACCCTGTTACTACCACTGTTCAGCAGGTGAGTATTATATTAAAACAACAAATGAATAAAAAATTAAAACAACACCAGAAAACATTTGATGAGTTTTGGTGTGGGCTTAGAGCAAAATTCCCAACAGTTTCTGAATGACATTAAAAATACTTTTACTATTTGTACTATGTTTTTATGTAAAATGATGTTCTCAGTTTTGGCAACTATAAAATTAAAATATTAACACCAAAAATATTGAAGCTGCTCCAATTTTCATAGTATAAAATATCCATACAAGATTTAATTCTTTATGTAAAAATAAATAAATGTATTTGGTGTAGGAGGTTCTTCTGTTCATGTGTTGCTTTCATTGGCTAATGAATAAAGAAACTGCCTTGGTCTTTTGACAGGGCAGAACTTAGGTACCATGGAAAGGAGAACTGAATGCTGGGAGGAAGAAGGCAGAGTCAGACAGCCACCAGAGACAGATGTGCTGAATCTTTTCCGGTAGACCACTGCCACGTGGTGATATACAGATTAATAGAAATGGGTTAAATCAAGATGTGAGAGTTAGCCAATAAGAGGCTAGAACTAATGGGCCAAGCAGTGATTTGATTAATACAATGTCTGTGTGGTTATTTTGGGTGTAAGCTAGCCAGACAGCCGGGACAAACAAGGAGCCCTCTCCTTACAACACATATTCACCTCCATATACAAATTTGCTTTGGTTATTAATACATGGTAAAATCAGCTTTAGAACAAGGCTTATTTAAAAATACATCCCTTTGTGACTTATTATAAGTAAACGTAGTTAAAATTTGATTTGTCCACATATTTTTATGTACTTGCATACTGAGCGACACGTAAAAATTTCTTGGGTAGTAAGGGGTTAGGAATGGCTGACGCTTAGGACAGTAGGCCGTCCCCTTTCTCGGTGCTCTTTGAGTTTCGGGGTGTACTGAAGAGGGAACAGTCACAGAGGGTCTTCACAGAGCCACCAACCACTCTCCCTTTGCATCAACTCTCCAGCTAGTCCTGGAGCATTGTTGGGGGCTTGGGAGCAGAATGAAGAAATGTTGGTTTGCTGAATAAGTACTTCCTGCAAACAAACTCAGGAGGATTGTGGGTGAATAAAACGGGACACCAGAATGCAGAGGGCAAGACAAAGCATGGCATTTGGAAACCGTATGCAGAGACCCTTTACACTGGGCTGGAAACTTCACAGCAGCCTAAGAAGAGCCTGAAGCATATAAAGCCACAGTTATCAACTTGCCCTTATTAGCTACAACACATCCAGGTCAACCAAACTCCACGGCGCAGAACGTAGTCGATTCTCTTGAGGCCCTAGCTTGTTTCTAGGGAGCTGTTGGTTCTTCATTCTCACTCTGATGGTTCCCTCAGTACCCACGCCAAGTTCACGCACGTCTACCCAAGCTGCCCCCTTCCCACCCTCATCTCCACTGACACCACGGGGTGTCTATCCCACAGCTAGGTCAGGACTCCTGTTGATGGGCAGATGAGAGACCTCAGGCTGGCGCATGAGTCACACCTCAAAAAAGGACCAGGCTCCCCAATGCGGCAGAGAAGAGTTTGGGAAATCGCCAGTGAAATAAAGCTTCTGGAGTTTTCTGGGAGTTGCCTTTTTCTCCTGCGTGAAGGTTTATTGGCTCCTTGCTGGTTAGGATATTATAGCCCAGGCCTCCAGAGATATGTGCAAGGGATCATGTAAATCCTGCATTCTGGCAGAAAGAGAAAAACACTAATTTCTACATTAGTGGCATCCCCACATGGAGTTGCTCAGGACAGCATCTGCTCACCAATGATTAGGAAGCCTGGATCGTGGCCAGCATCTGCTCATCTCACCTCTCTCTGACACACAGCCCTCAGCAGAGCTGAGTACCTGTCAGCAGGTGGATGGGCCCAGAGGATCAGGTAGGTGCCTTTAACTGCTTGTGTTCCAGAAACAGAGCTTGACACAAGCCATCCCAGTTACGTCAACAAAGACAGCAGAGACTTAGTGTGAAGATGCTGGATGTTTGTGTTTATCGTCTTTGGTTTTTTTTTTTTTTTTTTTTTTTGGCTGTTTTATTTGAAACAGGTCCATCGTGCTCGGTAGCCCAGGCTCCCCCAGAACTCACTCTATACCCTGGGATAGCCTGTAACTCAGGACAGGCCTCCTGTCTCTGCCATCCACGAGCAGCCATTAACGGTGTGAGCATCGTGCCTGGCTAGGTGAGAGATCAATCCTTGCCAGGTTCACTGGGGCTGGCCCTGGATCTGGCTTTGACATGCCAAATGTTCTGGAAAGTCTTTTTGGGAGTTGTTCACTTGTCAGACTTTTTGATGTTTGCTTTGTTTGAGAGTGTGTCAGCTACACATGTAGAATGGTCTTTATGGGGTGCCTTGAAACACACCCACAATTGAAGTTGTGATCGATACTGAAGCCCTGGTGTGAGGGAAATCCTGAGATGCCACTGTAGACTTGTATTTAAGTTGCTCGCGTTAATTACCTTACTATATATAACCGTGTGGAAAGAAAACCCTAAACAAGATAAACATCGCTCACAGCCATTTGTAAAGCTGGAAGACTGATTCTTGTGTGTGTGTGTGTGTGTGTGTGTGTGTATGTTTTATACTTATATACAGGTTTATGTGCTTGCACACCTATGTGTACATGTATACGAGTAAAAGCTGAAGTTTGATGCCAGGGGCCTTCCTCTATTACTTTTTACGACAAGATTTGTTACTCAAACTGGAGTTCACTGATTGGTTGTCTCTGAGAATTCACCTGTCTCTGCCTCTCTCGCTCTGGAGTTATATATACCACAGCACCCAGCTCTTTCTTTCTTTCTTTCTTTCTTTCTTTCTTTCTTTCTTTCTTTCTTCCTTTCTTCCTTTCTTCCTTTCTTCCTTTCTTTTTTTTTCGTTTTAGCATAGATGCTGGGCATCTGGACTCAGGACCTCATGTTTGTACAGCAAGCACTTTACCTATTGAGCCTTCTCCCCAGCCAATAATTTATTATTAAAAGGTAATAGAATCAGAAAGAAGGCACAGTAGCAAACGACCTCAGCTGCAATTAGGACACACGGTCAAATACAGGAAAAGGTGGTGGCCTCTGAAACAGACATTCCTTGAGGAGGGTGACAAAGATGCTTCAGATGTTTTAGATTCTGAATGATCTCCAAAAGAGTTCCTGCCCCCTACTCCTGGGTGATGGGCCACAGCAATGTCCATGGTTTAATTTCTAGCCCAGACATAAAACCCTTTGATGTTTGTGAACACAGATAGGCAAGGCTTCGTTTTAACAGGATGCTCTAAAACGACAGAGCCTTAGAGGTGGGAACAGGAGTCACAGGTGGGTGTCATACAATGGAAACTCAAAATGCTGATATTCTGGAGGGAAAGAAGTGGTGTAGAGAAGGACCATCTTCTATGGTCACAGGTTCCTTTTGATTCATATGCTAAACTCTCTCTCTCTGAAAACCTAGAAGGAGTGCTCTCAGCTTCCCTTGGCATCAGCATTCTTTCACGGGCTGTGTCTGTGTGGGCACACAGAAGAGAGCAGGTGACCTCAGTGGGTGAGCATGCAATGTCCCTGTGGGCTATGGATATGAGTGAATGATCCTCAGATGGTGGTACTGCTTTGGAAGGTTTTAGAAACTTTGAGAGACAGGACCCAGTTAGAGGAGGCTGTTCCTAGGCATCCCCAGCCATGTCCTATCTCCTCCTATGCTTGCTCTGCCATGGTGGAAGGAGATCTTCCTGCCGTGCCTTCCCTGCCAGGATGAACTGAAGACTCTGCCATTTGAAGCAAGCCTTTCTATCCACCTCTGTGATATGGACATTAAATATTACTAACACCAGGTCCCCAAGAGTTCCAAAAGAGGATCTGAGGTCACGGGTGGGACTGAGACCCAGAGCCCTCATCTTACTCCTTACAAGATTTTTATCACATGCTGGTATTCTCTGGGCTAGAAGAAGAGACGCTGTGGTATTTTACTAGGAATTATGAAATTTAAAAGAGGCAGAATATCCGTTAAGAGTTTTGGATGAAGCCAAGTCAGCACAACTGGGATTCAGAAATGCTGTCCACCACTGACACACGTGACCTCCGGACAGGAGAGCGGAAGGGGGCAGATACCATCACAAGGTTGGAATGTTTAAGAGAGATGACTTGGGCAATTCCAGGAGCCAGAATATGAAAGATATGCTATATCAGTGGTTCTCAACCTGTGGGTCACCCTCCCTTTTGCGAGGGAGGGTTAACAGGGACTGCTGAAGACCATCAAAAAACAACAGTCATTTACATTATGGTTCACAACAGTAGCAAATTACAATTATGAAGATAATTCTATCATTGGGGGTCATCACAACATGAGGGATTGTATTAAGGGGTCTCAGCATTAAAAAGGTTAAGAACCATTCTCTAGATCCCTCCGGACTTGGAAATTGCCACAGAGCCATAACTTAACCATTTAAGAACAACAGCAAGGTGCAGAAGGCTGGTGAGTCCAGGTTCCGCTGGAGATTCTTATGGAGAAGATTATGAATGTAAGTGAAAGGAATGGATGCCCATAAATAGGACTTTTAAGATTTCAGCACCTGTAATGTCCCTATAGTTTAATTAACTCCATCCTAGTCTATTATTTTTTTTTTCCTGTTGCTGCATAAAGGTAACACCGGATTTCCCCCAGGACTGAGAGGGAAGGAAAATGAATAAAAAGGATATTGACTTTTAAAGTTTAACTTTTTATAAGAGAAGAGATACTCAAGTCAGCCTGATCATGTCTGCTGGGGACACCCATGAATACCAGGAAATCATGTCTGTCAGGAATAGGATTCTTTAGATGTGGCCACAGAGAGGGAAGTAACTCACTGAGAACACTTCAGAGAAATCGGCTACAAGCTGGAGTTGAAGCCGCATTGGAGTTTTCTTGGCAAAGCCGACACGTAGTTGTAGATTCAGTAAGCTTGGGCCAATAGACTTCTAGGATTTGTGGCCATTGGCAAGACCAGCTATTGTATATGCATGGAATTTGTTTCTCTCTGGGCAGATTCGACTCTCTCAGACAACTCTTGGACGGTTTTCTGACTTTCTAAGTAGATGTGCCTATAAGAATAAGACTCAGAATTAAAACCATAAAATCTCGTGCCATGTTTATTTTTCTTATGGCTGTGATAGAATACCTGACCCAAACGACCTTAGGATGGAAGGCTTTGATCAAAATGCATTGAAATTATCAAAGAATTAATAAAAAATGACATTAAAAATAAAATTGTCCATTTTTAAAAACAGGTTAATTAGTCAGCTTGTTGAGACTTGTCTTCTTGGGTATGAGAATGAAGTTATGATTAGGGTTCAATCTGAGGACACTTATGGAACATCTCTACCCTCTCTGCCCCATGTTGAAATTCTCAGAGCAGTCTACCATTTTCTTTGGGTAGCCTTCACTCCATTTCTAGAAAGACGTAATAACACTGAAAATCTCAGTCAATCCACCTGCTTGACTTGATGAAAGAATCAGGAATCTTTGAAGGGGCTGGTGGGTGGCAGGGAGCCATTGAGAAAGTGGACCTGGGTTAGACAGAACTGAATGACAAGACAGTGACAATTCTCATTGTAAGGTCTGGGAGGGCAAGAGGCCATGAAGTGTGAGGATGCAAAGGCAAGATGGGAGGAGGGAGAAGTCTCATTTGAACTGCACCCATAGGGGACATTCATGGCAGAAAGTCATTTTCTCTGCCGGTGTCCTGGAACAGTTGCTTATAGCTCCTTACCTATTTCCAACTGCAATAGATGCAGAAATAGCACCCAGGCCACCCTTGCATGGGGTTGTATGATTTAGTCAGGTTTTGTATCATTCTCAGAGAGGTTCAGAGTTCTAGGCATTTTGTTACAGTCCCTGTTGTGCGTGCGTGTGCACGCGCGCGCACGTGCGCACACGTGTGTGTGTGTCTGTCTGTGTGTGTGTGTATGATGTATATGTACATGGGTGTGCATGCTATTCAAACCATTGTACCCTAACCTTTGCATGTTCTGTTTTGAAATAACTTAAGCAACTGGTTCCTATCCCCAGCTAAATATTTATGAAATTTCATTTTAAGAGGTGTATTGCAAAAGCAGAAAAATGTCCACACTCTTTCATGAAAGCCATCACTGCAAGCTCAGACCTAGTAAGACAAAGTTTGAGTGCAGCGTGACAGCTTGGTGATGAAGGACTGGAAATGAAGCTGGGGAAGGACAGACGAGAGGACAGTAATGGTCCCTTCACATCCTCTGTGATGGGAAGGAACACGAAGCAGCCTTGGGCCCGGACCTC
This sequence comes from Myodes glareolus, assembly GCF_982192425.1. Taxonomy (NCBI): domain Eukaryota; kingdom Metazoa; phylum Chordata; class Mammalia; order Rodentia; family Cricetidae; genus Myodes; species Myodes glareolus. The sequence continues at coordinate 40,310,379 of NC_142047.1, forward strand.
ACTCTGAAGAATTTAACGAAGGGCAGACAATCTCTTCCTACTGTGAGGCTCACACATATCAGCATGGTTAGAATGACTCTCTTTAAATGTATTCAAGATTGACTCATACATTAAGAAGCCCCCAAATTTATCAACTGGTAATTCTGTTCACTGTTTCCTTCTTGCTTTCCACTCCTTTATTTACTAGTTCCTTATCCAGAGAGAGGCAGAAACAGAATTTGGGTCCTTCAGTGGTTACTAGCTACCCAAGATAGTTTCATACAGACAGCCCCCACGCCCCCGACTTAGTGATGGCTTAGCACCAGTGTGAAAGCATTGAGTACAACAGTCCCAGAGTCAAAGTGATGTAGATTTTGGTGCTGGTGAGCGAACCCTAGGCCTCAGACACACAAGGGAACCACTCTGTCATGGAGTCACACCCCAAGCTCAAATCACACGGAATATATAATGGAATATATATAATATATAAATTAACATGTCACTATAAGTGTGGACCTTGGATGAGATGATTCTACTCAACCAAAGTACCCAGGGTATGAGGAAGTTAGGCTGGGAGTATTGATTAAATGTTTTATCTTATGATGGACTCCTTGGGCTGTAGTGACATGGCTCTGGTGCTGAATCTTGGGTAAGGATAGAGTCTTTGTTTCAAACTGCGTAGGAGAAAATACTGAAAATGACCATGATAATGATAACAAGCATCTATACTAAGCATCTATCATGGGCAGTTTACTATCCAGAGGGCTTTATATTCATTATCTCATTTCTTTTAAAAATAGACACACGAAGCAAGAATAATTATGTTCTATTTTTTTTTTACATAAGGCAAATGAGGGTTAAGAAAGGTCCAATAATTGCCTTCGGTCTCTGAGCCAGCAAGCGGTGAACTTCAGGAGGCAGACCTAGGTCTCGGAGCTCACATGTTTGATGAGGAGCCCTCTCATGGTCCTGATGATAGAGGTGTCAATTCTCAGGTAGATTTCCTTGTGTGTCTGAAGGCTCTGTAATTCCCCAGAGGCTGATGACCTCATTCTCTCACACGAACGCAATAGTTATATTGAAAGTATGTATAACATCTACGAGAAACCCTATTTTCAGGCTTATTTATAATGTGTCTTTTTTGTTATTTGTAGTACTGGAGACAGAATCTAGGGTTTCGCAGATGCTGGGTATGCATTCTACCACGGAGACAATGCGTACCACCCTATCCTATGTCTTCAGTGAGCAGGACCAGGTAACTGTAACATGAACCAGAATAAAAGCAAATCCTTCCATATGCCACTTGTTAGCTCAAGCACCTAAGAGACACACAGGACAGAGGCGGCGCTCATACCGTATGGGATTTTCACTTTCAGAGTGGAAGGAGACAGTAGTGGAAGAACACGTCTGGGACTCGGCGTTGGGAACACCAGACTCAGATCTTCTATTATGTGGTCCTGTGCAGGCTGAAGAACCGCTCTGCACTTCCCGTCTTTCCTTTGGCAGGGACTCTTCTCATGGGTGGTCGGAATGAAGGGCACAAAGCCTGGCACGCAATGAGAGCATGACTGTGTTTGTCTATGTTGTTTTCTACACTTTTAATCGGCAGTATTAAGCTAGGGAACAAATAGGTAGAGAGCTTGCAGAACACAGCTTAGGCTTCTGGGCCTTACTATGTGTTCAGGGGACCAACTTGAATGCCATTGTTTGCCAAGGCCAACAAACACAGGCTGGGACAGGTACTTCCAATGGTGTGAGTTGTTCTTTTTTATTTTTGTTACTGGTGATGTTGTCTCTGATAGGATGGGGGCAGGCACAGGAGATACAGGATATGGAAGGCCAACTGGCTTTTGGTAAGAATCTGCTCCTTAGATGCCACTGTGGACAAAACGCTTTCATCTCTTTGTGATGATGGCGGAAATAAGATAAGGCTTCACCTTTTCTTAGCTTCGCATGTGGCTTGGAACTTTTTAATAAGTGTTTATCTCAGACAATGTTAATATTTGTATACATGGGAGGGGACCACAAAGAAAGAAAGTTCTAGAAAAGATTCTTTGTATAAAATATCGGAAAGTCTCAGGAGCCTAACTTCCTTTCTAAATATTTATGATGAATATCATCACCACCATCATTATTAGTAGGATCCCCTACCTAGCCCCGAGGATCATATAGAACACCTGGCCTCAAATACTAGTCCTTAGACATGACTGATAACAATTTTTCATCAAGAAATGAAAAACAAAAACTACCACATGGTCCATCTCTACCATTCCTTGGTAGATACATCCAAAGGAAGAGCAGTCCACATACCAGAAAGACACTGTGCTACTGACCTGTCCTCTCCTGGTCTTTTCTTTCTCTCCTTCCTCACCCACTCCTCTCATTATCCCATCTTTTTCTCTCTCCAATGCTGGGAATTTAACTTGGGGCCTCACACAGGCTAGACAAGCACTCTACCACTGAGCTATGTTCCCAGCCCTGTCCTTCGTCATATGCATCCCGAAGATCACTTAAAAAAAAATCAGGACTCCTCTTCAAAACATACTCCAGGAGGCAGCTGTGGAGACAGTTGGATGTGTTTATTGCTGCACCGTCCGAAGATAAAGAGCCGTCCGTGATGAATGGATAAAGTAAGTGTGTTATATATACACAATGGCGTCGTATTTGATCATAGAGCAGAGCAGCACTATATCACCCGCAGGAAAAGAGGGGAAACTGGAGAGTATCACATAAAGTGAAGTAAGCCAGACTCACACCAGGGCTGCATGCTCTCCCTCATAAGCTGAGCCTCAATTAAAGGAAAAATATTGACAACAAGCAAATACTGAGGGGACTATTTAAGGGCAGGAATGGGTCTGAAGAGAAGGAAGAGACCAGAAGGAGAGCAGGTGGTGTGTAAAATCAGATGAACATATGTAAGACGATGTTCATCCGTAACAAGAACATATGTAAGAAGAGAACTATTGGAAGGCTGAGGGGATCAGCTGGAGCAGGAAGGGGACAAGAAGGGTAAGGGTGGGTGACGATGGCTAAAGAAAAATTATATCCACGTGTGAAATTTAATAATAAAGCCCGGCATTTGCATATTAACTAAAAAGGTGATTATAACAATGTACTAAAATTCATTATTCCAACCAGGAAACAAGATGTCGCAGCATCAGACTATTGCTCTTCAGTCCCTAGGAGAGGAAAAGTGACTCCTAGGGACATCTTCACTGGAGTCCATAAGAATCGCCTCATAATAGAATCTGAATCACCGACCACCTCCTGGCCAGGCAGTCCTACCTCCAACATCAAAGCCACTGCATAGAAATTTAATTTGAATTTCAAAATCCCTGAAAGGGACCAACACTGGGGAAGCAGGGGTTAACGGTGGAGATAATGAGGCCACCGCTGCTCCCATGGATTCTGTTGAGAGTATTGTATCACCTCATGAACCTGGCACGAGAAACCTTGGCGAGGAGCAGGCCGGAGTCTTAGGAAAAGCAACAACAATGAAGAGAGGCAAGAGCCCATGCATCAGTTGAGGAACAAAGCCAGTCAGTTCTCCAGCTCGGAAGGAGCAAGCTAAGGAGGGGGCCCAAAGAGCTGCCCATGGGGCCCTCTAAAGACATGGTGGCCCATATTGCATCTTGTATATTATGGGGTCTGTCCTATTTTCAGGATCAGGAAGAAGTAAAAGAAGAGGGATGAGAGGCCTTCTATGCTCGAGACAACTCTTCACAGGACTGTGTCAGTCACCAAAACCAATGGGGGCAACTTAGAAATACTCACCACCCATTCACCTTCGTGTCTATGTCTCCAGGCTTTTAAAATGCTTCTTAAAAATATTGTTTTGGGCTGCTGGAGGGATGGTTCAGTGGTCGACAGAATATCCTGATCTTGCTGAGGACCCAAGTTAAATCCATAGTCCCTATGGCAGGGAGCACACAATCACCTCCAACTTTAGCTCCAGGGAACCTGACATCTGCTTCTGGACTCTGTTGGCAACTGAACTCCTGTGCAGACACACACATATGAACACACATGCGCGCACATATGCACGCACACACATGCACACTTTCACACGACAGCAAACATCTTTAAAAATTTGAAAATGCATTATTTTTGTTGTTGTTGCAGTGCCAAGGACCGAACCCAGAACCTCAAACACGCCAGACGAGTGTTCTACCACTGAGCGACAGTCCCAGTTCAGGCTTTACAATTTTCTGTCACTGGCGGCACACCAGAAGTTCCTTTCATTCCGACTGATTTGTGTGGCCATGATGCGTGCTGTCTCTTTTCAGTAGAGTTTGATGTGATTCCTCTGCTATTGTTCTTTTCCAAAGAGGTTCCCAAGGGTCACCTGGGAAGACAGAGGATTCCTTAAAATCCTACCCTGAAGAAAATAAAGATTCTAAGAGGTCATGAGAGAGAAGAAGCTTAGGGTGTTCCAAAGCAGGTAAGCCTCTCAGCAGCCCCTCTCTGGAAGAATGAGGGTGCTCCTGAAGCTGGGGTGTGTCTGCAGGTGGCTGCAGCTCTCAGGCATATGGAGAATGGCGTGAGGGGTGGGCGGAGACTCACAGCAAGTAATTTTCTTTGAACATGACGAATAATAGCCCAGGCTTTGCCAGGGCAGGAAAGTGGGCAAGCAGGGTGAGTCACGATGTCAGGGCATCTGACAAAATGGCACTATGTTACCGGGGGCTGCAGTGCCAGAACCCAGGAAGTAGAGTTCTGATAGAAAATGCCAGGATGTGCGCTTAGCACTAGTTAGAACGTGGAAGGGATCATCTATATTCCTCCACATGTCTCAAATACAGTTGTATATAAGATCATTGTAAGACTTCAAATATAGTTTCCAGGGTCCACCTCTAAAAAGGCTGGCTTAGGATGATTTGAGTGGTGTGGCCTTTGTCTTTCCTATTAATTAAAAAAAAAACCTTGGCAATGATTAACATGTTTATGAGTGAAGAAAAGAGAACTTTAGGTAAAAGAGAAAGCAAATTAGACAGAAAATCCTGGAGATCGTAGTTTCTCATAGACCAAGGCAGGGTTACTTAATCTCAACCCGAATGACGTTTCAGATCTGATTGCTCGTAGGAAGAGGCGCTGTTTTGTGCATCATGGCAGGCATGACTGTATCCCTGGGTCTACCCACTAGATGCCAGAAGTACCTCCAAGCCATGACAAATGCGTGTGTGTCAGAGGATCCTGGGGTGCCAATTTGCTCTGAACTGAGAGCCACAAGCTTAGAGGCCGTAGAGAATCTGGGGTCCAGAGGGGCAGACAGAAGCCTGCTGCCAAGTCTCCAATGATTGACAGCAAGGAGCTAGTCCTCCACCTACAATGGTCTTCTCTGGAGGGAAACTTGGCCCTCAGTGTCCGCTGCTGTTGCAGCTGTGGACACTGTTTGAAGACAGGTGTTGCCTCTAAAGAGAACCCCACAATCTGCATCAAACTCATCGATCTGACTGGGCAGCTTCCTGTGGAGACCAACCTGGGACACCACCCTGGGTGCTGTATACACATGTGGCTCATCATGGCTTCAATTTGACTGGGCAGTTCCCTGCGGAGACCAACCTGGGACAGCACCATGGGTGCGTTACACACGTGTAGCTCATCAACAAGAGCACCAGCCTCAAGCTTGGACACACTCCCCTAAGCCTAGTCATACTAGCTAGAAAATGTAAAAAAATGTTCCTTTTTTTTTAAACAAAGGGACAAAGGCTGAAGGAGGAGAAAGGTGACAATCCTCAAGATTTCCATTAGAGCCCTTAAAGAGATTTCTTCTTTTCTTTGTCTTCCTCTTTCCCTTCCACCCCTCTCCTTTCTCCCCCTCTCTTGTTCCTCTCTATCTTTCACCTCCTCTCTCTTCCTCTCTTCTCTCTCAACTTCTCTATCCCCTTCCTCTCATTCTGAAATCTATTCGATTGGCTGGCCGAGCAACCTTACAGAAACTTCTCTGGAGAGCGGCCTATTGAGCCAAGCTCTCAAATTGCCCCCAGAGCCCACTGGATATTCCTTCAGATGTCTAACAAGCGTTGAACACAACTGAGGTTTAGAGAGACACAGAAATCAATACTGCGGCTTCCACCAGTCACGCTGAGGGATTAGCTGTCCCAAGGAAAAGCACAGACAGTTGAATAAGAGAATCATGACTCCGAATACCCTAACAGGTTTATGAACTGCGCTGCAGCCCCTGGCCCTGATAACCTCCAGGTGGCCTGCGGAGAAAGGAGGCTGTGAAAACATTCACTTAGCTCTCTCCCTCTTTGTATTAATGAGGTCAAGCAGTAGACCTCAGGGGGTCAACAGTGGTACTCGGAGGAACGACAGTAGAGGCCAGGAGGCAAGGATGACCATCTGAGCCATGGCAGTCAGAGGCTTCGAGCATCTCGCTGGGCTCAGGAGCCACATCCCTTAGGGCATTGCTAGCAGGGAGAATAGAGATCTGGAAAGGAAATAGAAAAGCAACAGGAGATGGTGTGATGATGGGTACCTGAAATTTCGGTATGTGAGAGGCTGAGGCCAGAGGATCATGGGTCAGAGGCCTGTCTGGGATACACGAGACGATCCTATCTTTTGTCCCCTCTCTCTTTTTTTTTCTTGGTATTTTGAGACAGGGTTTCTCTGTGTAACAGCTCTGGCTGTCCTAGAACTTGCTTCATAGTCCAGGCTGGCCTCAACCCCCCCCCCCCAAGTGCTGAGCTTAAAAGGGTGCACCACCACTGCCTGGCTAAGAAGATCCCATCCTAAGACAAAATAAAATGTCTTAAAGATGGCTAAGAAGATGGCTCAGTCTGTAGAGTGTCTGTTGCATAAGCGTGAGGGCCTGAGTTCAGATTCCCCAGAATCCATGGGAAAAGTCAGAAGTGTCTGTCTCTCCCTCCCCCTGCCCGTGTTCTTGTATGTGCATGAACATGTGCTTGTGTATAGATGGTGGGTACCAGGTGGGTGGTTAAGACAGGCAGATCCCTGGAGTTTAGTGACCAGCCAGGCTAACAGAACCAGTGAAGTCCTGGTTAAGTGAGAGGCCCTATCTCAAACGTAAGGGGGAGGGTGACCAAAGAAGGTATCTGACTTGGCCTGTGACCTCCACCGGCATGTGTTTACACATGCACCCACACATATATGTGTGTACACACACACAGCTAAGAAAGAAGCAAAACGACGGCATCTTGGGCTGTCTGCTGTGGGCTGATGGAATTAGACAATGGCAGGTGTTACGGGCTTACTAACATATGGGAGAGATCACAACAGTCTATCAGCGAGCCAAGGGAAGCCTCTCCTGGGAGGAATTCCAAGGAGTAGAAAGCAGGGGAGTTATTCCAATGACTTTGCCATCCTGATAAGAACGTGACTAGAGGGGGCTCTTTCCAATAAGCCTCCGTCTCTCATATTTCTACACCCTTCAGTTTGCACCTACACACTAAAGTTCTGAACCCAGAAAGACCCCCCAAAAGCCTCACATCTAAAGGACACATGTTTAGGATGGGCATTGAAAACTGAGTGGAACCAAAAATCTACATGATGTCGGTTTGGTTAACAAGGAGGAGTGATTCTGTAACTGAACGTGTGGGCTGAGCGAAGGGAAATTAAAGCTTTTCTTTGTAAAATTCAAACAAACAAAAAAAAACCCCTACCTTTCTCTAAATGTATAGACCATTTAAGTTCTGGCTGAATAATTCGGACAAAGATGATCACCTCGATTATTTAGATGGTCATCTCATCCTCCCTACATTCTGTCTCTCTGACTTGGACAGGGAAATCGACAGCAGGGGAGTCGCTCCACCAAACCAAAGAGGTTACTAGTTTAGAAGGTGAGTCTGTAACATTGTCAGTGGGAACCACCCAGGAAAAGCAACTCACGTAGCAGACGCGGGCCTGCTTCCACATGCTAGGCTGCCTCAGGGTGCTTGCCCTGATCTTGGCCCAGCACGGACGTTAATGACTCCAGAAGTGAGGAGCTCAGTACTTTTGTCCACCAGACTCAGCAGCTCTGAGCTCAAAGAAGGGCCTTATCTTAGGGGTCCTCAACCTTTCTACTGCTACGACCCTTTAATACAGTTCCTCATGTCGTGGTGATCCCCAACCATAAAATTACCTTTGTTGCGACTTCATCAGTAGTTTTGTGACCGTTATGAATCATAATGTAAATATCTGATATGCAGAATATCAGATATATGACTCCGAGGGGGTCATGGCCCACAGGTTGAGAACCACTGGCCTAGATGGTTGTTGTGAATTAGAAATGTTTGTGCCCAGGACTGGTAAGCCTAATGGGATGGCATCATGTGAACGGGGCTGGTGAAAACCCCGCGGAACACCTACCAAATTGGCAAGGGGAATGAGGAGCAGCTCCTTTATTCCTTTACTCCAGGACAATGGTGAACCTAGCCCGGCTGACCTTGGTTTTGTATATTTTCCAAGCGGGATGACTACACGTGCCCCTGAAGGGCTCTGATGTATTTCCACATGCCCGTGTGCACCTGGCTTTGCCCGTGCCCAGGCTCATGGTTTATCGGCCATGTCTGGGCTGGTGGGTTCAGCTTTCCTTTGTGTGAACATTCATCTGCCCGGGCCCATCCCCCCAGCCTCCCCCCCCAACGCATTAACCTCAAATCTGAGCGCATGCTCCTGGGTCTTGCCTGTGTTGGCTGCTCCTGCGTTTGCAGCATCCCTGCCCCCTTCCTTCAGCCCTCTTATCTAAAGCAGCGTGTCACTGCAATTTTATGGTCAACATTACAGACTCAAGCCCTCCTTTGAACCAATCACACTGCACTGAATATGTTAAGGGAATCCAGGCTTTCTGAAAGGAGCCTGCTTCCTAAGCCGTACTGCCTGACCTCTCTGGAGCAGCCGCCATAAATCTGCCTCACCTGATGGGAGATGGGCTTTTTAGGATCTCTCGGGGTGCTTCGAGGCAGCACTTCTATGAACTCCTTGCCACAATAAATAATGCTACCTGCAATATGTCTTTGAGAGTGTGTCAGTGGTGGCTGTCCTGCCATGAATTTTTATCATTGTGCCGCCTGGAAGATAGATTCCAGATTCAGCATTTGCTCGCACTTAGTGCGAGATCTCTTTACCCTCTTGCCCCAGCAGAGTGACAGAGACCACAAATAAAATAAAATAAAATAAAAATAAAAATGGGGGGAAAAAAGCAGCCTAGGAAAAGTGGCCCAAGAAGAGGGAAAGCCATGCTTGCCCCCACACCGGAGACTAACTGGCAATCTGATCACAGGGGGCAGACTGGAAGGAGGAAGCTATGGACCTGGGGTAGCTAGAGACGGGATTGTCTACCTGCTAAAGTGCTTGGGTAAAAGCAAAGCCCACGCGTGGGTTAGCCCTCTACCATAAAGCACAGCGGCACACATCTGTTTCCATGGGTTATGTAGGTGGTCGTTGCATTGGGCAGATTCTGGATGGTCCATGGAGAGAGGACAATAGGTTTGGAAATAGCCCAGAGACAATATCCTAGTGCACGGTGGTGTTCTAGAAACTAAAGACAAGGAAGTCACAGCTAGAGTTTAGAAAGAGCAACCAGCCTCCTGCCCCTCCCCGCTCCCCCCAGATGTGTCCGCCTCGCACATCTACACAGAACTGGAAACGAGAGTCGGTGCCGCCATGTGAGTTTCCCTTGTTCCCATCTCTGCAACTTGAGCTCCCCGGCAGTGTCGAAGCCAGCATTCACCACTGCGATGCCCAAGGATTTCCGCTTCTTTGAAATGCCCCGAGTCCCAGGAAGTTTCTGCATTAATAACTTGCCAGCCTATATCTATTACAGTGGGGAGAGAGCTCAGGAAAGGAAGAAAGTGGAGACAGCTTTGATATGTTAACATCGCCCGATGGTAGGTGCTTTGCTTTCCCATGCTGCATCCTTTATTTTACAGAGGATAAGATCCAACAATGCCCAGGCCTGGCTTCTGTGTGCTGAGATCCCCTCAATCCCTGCCTGATAATAGAGCCCAGAACTTCAGCAAATTCTTGACCCTGAGTTACAGGGTGATGCCCACAGAATTACCTAGGGATCTGGCCTGACCCGGGCCTGAGCTGCTGCCACTGGCTGGGACCATAGAATTTTTACTGTGCATAGCATTGCACTCTTCAAGTGGCTATGCCTGCTCTAAACCCAAGGTAAACCCTGAGTGTTCTTTTTATTATTATTATTATTATTATTATTATTATTTTGTGATAGGGTTTCTCTGTAGTTTTTGGTGCCTGTCCTGGAACTAGCTTTTGTAGACCAGGCTGGCCTCGAACTCACAGAGATCCGCCTGCCTCTGCCTCCCAAGTGCTGGGATTAAAGGCATGTGCCACCACCGCCCGGCCCTGGGTGTTCTTTTTGCCCTGCATATTATAATCCAAGTTCTTCATATATTAACACACACACACATACACACACACACACATCAAAACTATTCCAAAAATGACAAAAGTTTCAATATTCGCACAATGTGGTGGTTTTCTTTTTGTTTTCAAGCCGGGGTTTCTCTGTGTAGCCCCGGTCCTACCGGATATCGCTCTGTGTGTAGCCCCGGCCCTTCCGGATCTCGCTCTGTAGCTAGACTGGCTTCGAACTCAGAGATCCGCCTGCCTGTGCCTCCCAAGTGCACCGTCACATACATGTGGCGGTTTGAGTGATAAATGCCCCCTGATAGTCTCGGTCATTTGAATGCTTTGTCACCAGTTGGTGGTGCTGATTTGGGTGTTTTGGGAGGTTTGGCCTTGCTTGGGGACATACGTCACTGGGGGTGAGTTTTAAGAGCTCAAAGATTTCTTTCTTTCTTTCTTTCTTTCTTTCTTTCTTTCTTTTTTTTTTTTTTTTTTTTTTTTTTTTTTTTTTTTTTTTTTAGAGTTGAGTTCTTAGCTCGCTGCCCCAGGCACTGTTCCTGCCTGCTCTACCACCTCCTTGCCGTGATAATGATGGACTCTTACCCCTCGGGAACTGTAAGAACTTCTTTCTGTAACTTGCCTTGGTCATGACTTTCATTGCAGCCATAGAAAAGTAACCGATACATTACATGACTCTCATGTAAGTCCAGGGCCCCCAAACGGAATGCGTCACCTCAGTTGAAGAGAATGACGAACATAGTTGAGATTCCATGTGAATGTTCAAGTTGTGTCCACTGCCCGTCATTCCCTGTGGTGATGGGCTGCTAGGTCTTGCCCAAAGGAGTTCAGGTTGTTTATGCAGAATGTTCTGAATGGGGGCTCAGGAGATGGCTTGGCTGGTTAAGGTCCTTACATCACAAGCGTGAGGAGCTGAAATTTGCACCGATGAAGCTGTGGAGGGCCAGACGTAAGTCTGCTGTGAGTGAGCCCACGGGTTTATCTAACTCACACCCATTCGTCGTCAACACAGGAAGCGTGCAAGGCTGTTAGAGTGGCCACCTAGTGTGGAGGTAACAGGGTCATTGCCACATGTGTTTCTAATGACACAAGAAATCCCTCCTAGTTAATGTCATCTTTGGAGTAAAGATGCACTGAAGTCCCTGACATATCCTGACGGGTCGAAAGCAAGCAGCTGAGAACGTCACCGTCCCCCGCAGTGAACTCTTCTGAGGCCAATCCTCGTCCTCATGAGCTCTCGTTTGCAAACTGGGCTTTCTGCCTGCTGACTACCTTTCAAAATCAGAAGTTCTCTCCTAATTGCCTGGGCTGACCTATATTTAGAAAGCTGAAATGTGCTTGTGTCTGGAGGAGCCAGGAAGATGCCGGAGTTAATCAGCAAATCAATCTGAGCTGACCCCACGAGGACACCAAGCTCCAAAGGTTGTTGGTCAAGGAGCTTTTGGAGGCTGGACTTAAAAGAACTCTCTGGCTTCCCTGAAACTGGAAAAGGAAGCTTGTTCCTTTGTGCAAAGATGTATTCTCGGAAGATAAGCTGGTCAAATTCAGAACAGCTCTAGGAGTCTCTCACACCAGGACAAGGGGCAAGGTTAGCCTGGTTTTGTTTTGGCGTACTCCCTTGGGTTACCTCATGGCTTACGGCAGCCACGAAGACCGTAGATGGGTAAGTCAAGCCAGACTACTTCCTCACAGGACGCTTGGACTTCAAGGTCTTTCATTTTCCCCTTTCTCACTCTGGGCTACCTTTTTCTCTCTTTTTCAGCCTTTTGATTTCTTGGTATCATGGGCTGTTGAATTTGTAGTTTAAATTTTCCTTTTTAAAAAAATCCCATGTGGCGAATAGGAAAATGTTATGGACATTCAGAATTTGCAAAGTTTGGTGGTTACCACAAACAGCATTAGATATTACTTTCAGTTTACATGCACGGTGAAGTAAGATTTGGAAAGGGGCACTAGGTGCCTTGCAAATAAACCATCATAGGAGCTCCCTGTGCGCTCTTCAATATTGGATGGCTTTCGTGGCTTCACATGGAGGCTCGGCTTCCACTGCTGAATATATCAAGAACTCACCAGGAGAAAGGTGCCCAGAAGGGTTAGTGTGAACACCAGAGAAAATGCTTATCAGGGAGACAGAGCCATGGAAGAAAGCAGGTAGATTTTTTGTTTGTTTGGTTTTTGAGAGCTAGGTTTCAATTGCAAGCTAATTTGAAGGCTGTTAAGTGGGCAATACATATCTTTATTTTTAAATCTCACCTTGATCGTTATACAAGTAAGCTAGGAATAACAGAAGTTTAAAAAAAGTACAGAAAAAAACCCAGATTTTTTAAATCAAGTATTTATTATTTGCACATATAATTTTTGAGAAGGGAAACACATTGCCATCTTCAGGAAGTTTGTATTCAAATGGTGTAGATGAGTCCTAGTCACTGAAACACAAATGTACAGAGAATGGCATGAGGAGACACGAGACGATCCAGACTGCAGTGTCAAGAGTCAGCAGAAGCAGAGGGCAGTTGAGGATTCACACACCAGGAGTGGTTCCTGCAGGGAATAAGGAAGGGCAGTCTAAGGATGCATGGTGTCTATAGTCCTCAAGTCTCATTCATGTATGCTCACGGGACACAAGGAGATTGGTCCAAAGCACTGGGTACTGCCTACTTGGCATTATAGGAGGGTGAATTTGATGGTCTGGTAAAAGAAATATTTTTACACTGAACTAGCAACAAGAGAAGATTCTGAACGTTATTATTATTACTTTAAGATTTTATTCATTTTGATTTTTTTGGTGTATGGGTAGTTTGCCTATATGCATGCATATCTGTGGATCCCATGTGTATAATGCATGTAAAGAACAGCAGAAGATGTTGAATCTCCGGGGATTGGAGTTAGAGATGATGGTGAATCACCATGTAAGTGCCGGGAATCAAACCTGGGTCCTTTGGAAGAGCAGTCAGTGTTCTTAACCTCTGAACCATTGCTCCAGCCCCTGGAATGCTAGTTTTAAACAGAGGAGAGTGATAACAAGAATACATTTGGTAAACTAGGGAAGGTGTCCCAAACTCTTAAGCGTGTTGTTTTAGGAACCTTGGAGTGAAAATTTACTCTAAGAGAAGAAGGAGTTAAGTTTGATACCGGATAAAAATAGGACTTAATTGAGCAACAAGATATTTGTGAGTATAGCAACAGTCTCCTGGCCCCACCTCTAGAGGATCTATGGCTAAAAGAGTAGATAAAACTCATGAGGAGGGTTTTTTGTTGTTGTTGTTGTTGTTAACACTCTGTATAGGATGGGTGAAGACAAGCATCATGCCTTGAGGATTTTTCTAGAAGAGGCACTGGTGAAACCAGCTGAGGGGACGTGGTGGTTATGGTAGAGCTGGAGACGTGTACCCCAGCAGGCACGAGACTCTCATCACTGACATTCCTGGCCCCCGATGAAACATTGGTGTTGGTTTTACTATCTTTAAACTCCGCCAACAACGCTTTCATTTATGCTCTCCTCACGGGGATGTTTCCTAACTGAGGAGGCTGAGACTGTCCCCTCGCAATGACAACCGAGGAGGCTAAGACCAGTAGCACCACCATCCATTCTTGTTTGTCACAGCGGGGATGAAGGTGATGCTACTGTGTCTAGTTAGCATCCTTGGGGGATGGGATGCTATTAAATATCCTATACTGTGCACCCCAGCCCCACAGCAAAGAAGAATCAAGCCCCAGATGCCCAGATTGCCAAGGGTGACAGATTTGGATGCACACAGGGATACCTACTAAGGAATTCTTTATGGCAGCAACGTTTAGAAACAAATTTTGCTTCCAAGAAGAGAAGACTGGTTAAAGACGTTACCCAAATCACATGCCCATAGGAGGCACTGTGCAGTTATCCGCTATAGCCTAAAGGTGGGGGAAACTGCCCACAGCGTAATGGTAAGTGAAAAGATCCAAACGATCTATAACGAAGTCATGACGTTTTCCTAGCAGTAAAACATGCACACATTTGCCACATCCACACACAACCAAAGACCAAGGTTGGGAGGACGCCTCCAAAATGCTAAGTCTCGTATCTTTTCATCTCTTTTTATATTTCCACAGACCTTACAATAAGCATGAATCAAGTTTCCGATTTTCTTCCCCAAATGCCCAAATGGTTTAAAACATAGGCCAAACTTAAGATGGAGTTGACTAAGAAACGTATGAACATAGGTGTGATGCTTCAGCTGTCAGGAGCAGGAGGAGGGTGGTTTTGTTTAGGACCAGTTCATACATGAAGGGCACAAGCCAATGGAAAGCTTGAAATTAACCAAAAGGGGACTGAGAAGATTGCTAAAAGAGCTACTGCAGGGTAGGGTTGTAGGTAAGTGGTAAAGGGCTTTCCTAGCAAGCACAAGGCCTTGTGTTTAATTTCAAGCAACACACAGACACACACGAGAGAGAGAGAAAGAGAGAGAGAGAGAGAGAGAGAGAGAGAGAGAGAGAGAGAGAGCGCAATAGAGAACACAAACTTAGGTTGTCAAATAAAACTCTCTCCTAGGATGGAGTGGTCCTAATTTGTCCATCTGGACTGCTGAACATAGTCCTTTATGACACAGTTTAAGAGGACCATGCTGAGAACTTGGAGCCAGTCCAGATGTGAACCACCCAGAGAGTGCGGGCTTTGGGAACTGTGTTGTGTGACAAAAGGGTGCAGGACCTAGAGATGTTTAGTCTGATGAGAAAAAAACGCTTAGGAGAGATGTGAGAGCTGTCTTCAAATATTTGGAAGACTGTCATGTGGGAGAGGGACAAACGTGCCCCCCAGGGGCCCAGACCACGGAATGAGCACCGATGGCTGATGACAGTCAATAGCCTATCTTCTTACACATCGTTTCCCAACACGAGGAGAAAACTTGCTGACATCTGAGAGCTGTTCACAGTAGGATGGCTGACTTGGGTAGCAAACGGTGCCTCGTACAGACTCGAGGCTAGCGTGTCAGGTTGGCGTAGAGAGGACAGAAGATGAGCAACAAGAAAACAGCATTGCTATGAGTTTGGTGCATGCCCAGGTGCCCAGTGCTCCACCCAGGAACTATGGCAGATGCCAACATATCGTAACACTGTCTGTGGTCCATGGACCAGGGATGATGTCAAGTGTCCCATGGATCCAAACTGCTCCGAACAGCTAGTTTTAAAGAAAACTACTCATCCGCAGTCGTTCTATTTTCCGGATGAGAAAATGTCGAAATGAAGGAGTGTTACAGAAACTTGTTCAAATTTAAGAGCTAGCAAATCCGATTCTGTACTTCTGATGAAAGTGACAGACATCATTATTTTCCTCGTCATGTTAGTAGCAAAGTTTGTGACAACATTATGCATCAGATACCATTCCAAATATGCCCAGTGCTTGGAAGGCAGAGGCAGGTGGATCTCTGTGAGTTCAAGGTCAGGCTGGCCTACAGAGCAAGTTCCAGGACAGCCAGAGTTGCTGCATAGAGAAACTCTGTCTTGAAAACCAAAAATAAATAAATAACTAAATAAATAAATAAATAAAATTAAAAAAAAATCCAAATGTGGAACCGGAGAGTTATCTCAGTTGGTAAAGGCACTTTGTGCCAATGCTGATGACCTGGGACAAACATGGCGGGAAGAGAGGGAGCAAACTGACTCCTGCAAGCTGTGCTCTGATGCCCACATGCATACTGTTGTGTGTGCGTGTCTAACCTACACAATAAGCACATACTTTTCAAAGAATTTCAAGTGCCCTCCTTTCAGCCCTGATTGACAGGTAAGAAGACTTGGGACAACTTTGCCCATGGTCAACATTGGGTCAAATCTTCCATAATGCTGATGACAGCAGGTTCTTCCCCATTCCTCCTCGCCACCATCACCACCATGGTCGTACTTGTGTGTCATCACGTGCAGGGGAAACACAGTTTAAAACACTAAAACCTACAGTGGTTGGGGAGATGGTAAAGCATTTGCTGTACAAACACGTGGACCCGAGTTCAGATCCCCAGTACCTATGTTAAAGCGACACGACAAGGAGCATGCCTTTAACTTCAGTGCAGGGAGGTGGAATCCAGAGAATCCCTCTAGTTTGTTGGTCAGACTAGCTGAATTGAGGGGTTCAAGGCTTAGGAAGGAACCGTTGTTCCAAAAAAATAAGGCAGAGAATGCTCGCCATTGTCAACCTCTGGTATCTACGCATGTGTGCATTCCCAAACACGTACACACATACATTCAGTCTCCCCATCCCCCACCTCTTCCTCCACAACCAAAGAATGCAATGCTCTTTTCATTTTCTCCTAGTTTATAGATGTAGGAATACAGACATGGGGAGGTGGGAGGCCTTGATCAAGGTTAGCTAACAGGTACTAGAGCTGGGGTTTGAAACCTGCCCTGAGACTCCACACTGGTGCCAGTGCCATTTCGGGCACTTACATAGTCATAGTGCTGGCATAACACTTGTGTGATCCACACTACATGCCAGGGACCCTATGTAATTATGTAGGACGGCGACTAAATTCACATGCCAGTTGGCGTGCATTCCAGATGGGACTCGACATTTTAGTGGGTGAACTGAGGAAGCCGGCTGCTCCCTACCAGGTGGGTGGGTTTCCTCAGCTGTAGGTCAAAGTAGAATAAGCTGGCAGACCTCCGTCAACAGGAGGGATTCTTCTATCAGACTGCCTCGGGTCTTCACCTGTATGATTGGCTACACTGGGCTCTTACACCTGCTGACCCCAAATGCAGATTTGGGATCCATGTGCCCACCTCCTAATTACATGGACTAGATCCTTGAACTAAATGTTCTCCTTGCTCCTTGATCTTTCCATATCCTTTAATTTCTACTCCTCTGGAGAACCCTGGATATGACAGGCAGGTGTAATTATAATCTCTATTTTAAATATAATAAAAATGAAACCCAGGGATACCCCGTGACTTATTTAAAGCCATATACTTGGTAAATGGTGGGGCTCTGAATGGATGGCTGGCCGTTTTCTGGGATTACCCTCAAAGTGGTCTGTGGAGATCTTGGTCTCTCAAATGTTGCTTGTGTTAGAGTCTAGATGACCTGATATTAGCCAACTAACAGTGCCATCTCCAGCTCTCCCCTTTGCCACATGATCACAGATTCTTCTCAGAGAGTCACTGTGGATCATCTCTAAGGACGTGACAGACCAAAGACATGAAAGCCAACACCTTGCCTAACTGCAGGCGTTGTTCTTGTTGGTTGAAGGATTCACAGAACACATTCCACTTTGCAGAAGTGAGGAAACTCTCTGGACACCCTGCCCTCAACCTTCACAGGGTCCTTGAGTTTTCAAAAACAGAATGCTTAAAGTAATTCAACATCATGGAATTTCTCCTTGGCTTTTCCTCCCCGACAAAACCCCCAAAGCTACGCATAGTTATTTTTCCAAACCTTTGAAGCCTTGCCCTGATTTCAGCAGTTCCTATGGTAAAGTTCCTGCCTTCGAGTCTATCAGACCGTCCACAGGTGGGGAACACCCTCGTGAGCCTCCGCTCATGTCCCTTTTGCCTGCCTGACTTCTGGGAACGCCGCTATCTCTTTGGCCCACCCAAAGACTCTTCTCTTTTGGTGGTTCGTCTTTCACATAATTTCCAAACAAAATGACAACACAGACAAAAGAAGCACAAAAACATGTCGCCGTCCCAGGTAGTGGGGAAGAAAAGGCCCCGAGACTCAAAACAGAAACACAATGGTTTTATTGTGGGAGACTTCAGTGGCAAAGAAGAGAGAAAGCAGCAGTTAGCAAAAGAGAAGAGAGCAAAATGCCTACCAAGGCAAGGAGCTAAGGAAATAGTGTTTTCTTTGTAGGCATTACCATAAGCTCAGAGCATATTTCCCGAGGATGTGTCATTGCCCACTCACTTCCTGTTCAGTGTAAAAAAAAGCTTTTAGGTCCATTTGCTCGACCCCTGGGAGCTGTGAGGAGGAAGGTGCTGCCACTAGAGAAGATGTGCAGCTCCAAAGCAGAGGGCAAGTGAGACACTGCCTCATCTACGACCTCATCCACATCTGCATCCCTGGCCCGGTCTAGTCCTGCCTGACCTCCAGTGAGTCTCACTGGCAGCTGGTCTACCCTAGCCAGGTCCTTGTGAAGGGCTTTCTCGGATTCTCGTTTTCTTCAGTGTTTAGTCACTAGGAAGCTGAATGCCAAGGGCCAAAAAATCCAGAAGCGCGAGGTCCCAAAGCATTCTACCAAAGACAGCGGGTCTTGCATCCAAGGGGTAATTTTCTTTGCAAAATTGGTTCTTCCATTTTTTAAATTATTTTCTTGTTTTTATTTATGTATTGTGTACCGGTATGGGTGTATATGCACATATGTGTGCAGGTACCAACAGAGGCCAGAGGAGGGTGCTGCATACCCTGGAATTGTAATTGCAGGCAGTTGTAAACCACCTGATGGAGGTGTTAGGAACCAACATCTGTGGGACTGCCAAGAGGAAGCGAGCATGGGCTTCCTTTTGGCAGTTCTCACCCCATCCATCCCTGCCTCCCTGCATCTGCTCCCTCTCCCAGCATCCATCACCTCAGAGGGAGAATAAGAGAGTTTATTCTGGAGTCAAATATTAGTGACCATAGCCTGGGAACATGGATTTAAGTTAACCAAAGACCACGAGGCAATGCATTAATACCTTCATGGAGTTTTTATAGCAACAGAACACAAGAAAGTCGTGATGAAGGTACCCTTTAAACACACGTGTGGAAACAGTAGGAAGGTGTGTAATGACAAAGTGGGAAAAACTGTAATAAGCCTCGGCAGCTTTTGCAGGACCCCACATTTAGCTTTGTGGAAGCTCTTGGTCTGTTAGTACAACCCCAAGGTTTTTATCAAAAGAATGTTAGGCCCCACATAAAGGTGGGCATGGAATGTTTATTGAGGGAGGGTGATGGGTGATCTTGGTTGTCTCCTTGACAGAGTCTGCAATCACCTGAGCGATAAGACACACCCATGGTGGATTTCTTACTAGATTCTTCCAAGTGGAAGATCCACCTTACATGTGAGCAGCACCTTCTGGTGGCAGCCGAGACCTAAGGGGGACCACGGGAAAAGCCTTTGGTTTCTTGCTTTATTGCCTCCCAGTTGGCAAATGCATCTACTCTGCCATTGCCCCTACTGCTGTGCTCCCTCACGGCTTCCTAGCTTCCCTAGGCTTCCTACGTGAACTGTGGACCAGTGGCTCTCCAGGAACCCTCTAGGTCTTCAGCACCACATTGGGACTCATAGATGGAGAAACTACTGAGTTCTTGGTCTGTCCAGAGAGAAGATAACATTGCCAGGCAACCCAGACCCTATCATGAAAGCAAATCCAACAACACACACACACACACACACACACACACACACAGAGAGAGAGAGAGAGAGAGAGAGAGAGAGAGAGAGAGAGAGAGAGACTGACATCAGTCAGTCTTGTTTCTCTAGGGATTCTTGACAGTTAAGGTCACCCACGAAAATCCGGCTCCAGACCTGCAGCATCCCAACCCTTCACAATCGCAGATGTTCTAATGAGCCAATCAGCCGTGTGCACCTTTAATCCAGGCGAGGCTTCTCTCTGGAGAGTCAGTTCACACCTAGAAGGTAAGGTCTCCATTAGGTCTGCCCTCTTGCCCCAATCTACAATGACTTATTGGTTCTCTTACTTCCTGTGCTTCTGTAATCTCCACCATCCAACCTAGCTGTTCAGTATGCTTGCAACGGTTTCATGACGTAGGCCTTCTCTTTCAAGACACCTCCATGCGCCTTGAAAGAGCGGTCTTTGCATAGACCTGTTGGAGATTCCCCACTCCCATCTGACTCTGGAGACTTCCATGTCTTTCTCATAAACTGTTCATCATCACCCCCTTGCTTCCACTTTTCGGCTCTCCATGCTCATACCACCTTCATTACCAGTCCGCGGAGACAAACAAGGAGAGATTATTTTGCATAAATATTATCAGAGACAAAGGAGCTGCTGTCCATCACTCATGAATTTTGGTTCGGTGCCTGGCTCAGAGGGTGAAAATGACGGCAAGGGTGCCCTGTAGATTTGGTATCATGTCCTTCGTCCTTCCATGAAAAGGGCCTTGGGGATACAATCACAGGACACCGAGACTACGCTGGTCTCAACTCCTCCTTCTAAACACAAGACAAGGCAGAGGAGCTTGACATTGAGTAAAATGCATGTTAGGAAAGTATGAGAGCCCGGGTAAAAGGGGGAGTAGTACTAGTACTGTGTCTGCAATTCCAGCTTCAACAGTGGGGGAGAGGGGAGGCCGAGGAATCCACAGAAGCGTGTAGACCAATGAGATTTCTGCCCGCAGTAGCCCACAACAAAGAGACCTTGTTTCAAGCAGGGTAGAAGATTAGGATTGACACTTAAGGTTGTTCTCTGGTGTCCACAAATGGGATGTGCCATGTGTATACTCATACAGCACGCACGCACGCACACGTGCACACACACACACACACACACACACACACACACACAGCAGGAATGATGCTGAGTTTAATTTTGCAGTCAAAAGCAAGGTTACCCTTGGGGAGGAGAGACACTCGGGAAACAACAGCCAGCCATGCTCCCGACACAGGCGGAGTCTGGCTGGACAGTGGCCGCGGAAGTCCACTCAGTTCCCAAGCGGAGATTTGGAGGTTCATTCTCAGCTTTCCTTTACACGGGAGCTTGCCGTGAGGAGGGGTAACGTCCAGTTCCACTATTAATCTTAGCAGTTGTACCTGCTAATGTCACCTGGCAGAGTCATAGCTATTGCCGAGCTCCTCCCTCCCATCCAAGTTTATTTATTGTGGCTATTTTACCCGCTATTGGCTCAACACACTGCACTCAAATATTCATCATTTAGCTCTCCGGGTAGAGCGTATTTAATCCGCACAGGAGAGAAAATAGCATAATTATAGATGCCGGATGCCATTATACTCTGAAGAAATTAAACCCTGTCTCAAGCCGACCAGCGGTTGCTGTGATTGCGTCACCGCTGGGGTTACGGAGAGGTTAGTGGCCATTCGGGGCCAGTGGAACCTTGTAGAAAGCCTGACCCAGATGAGCCCCAAGGAGAGAGCCACTCGTGCGCACACACGTTTGTAGCATCAAAAACTCATCAAATGGCGGCAAGCAAATTAATCTTTTATTGTTCTGAGAACGTGATAAATGAGAGGGCAATAAAGCCAGGCTCCTGCATGGAAATGCAGGGGACAGTAAATAAATGGACCCAGGGAAGCTCAGTCCTGGGAGCTGATGGAGGGAATTCCCACTCCTGTTCCCTCTATTTTTTCCTAGAGCCGTTGCTACTGGGCAACTGAGCAATACTGACAGTTACGGAGGGGAGGAAGGTAAGGAGGGGACACAGCCACTGTGAGCATCTGAGCACTCACGGGGAACCCTTCCAGCTGTGGAAGATGCTTTTAAAACGGGTCAAACGGGAGGCCCATGTTAACCCTAGTCCTTCCAAGAAGTAGATTCAATGGGTCTTGTATGCAGAAGTTTTCATGTTGGGAATACATGCTAAGCAGTAATTGGTTTGGGGAAGTGGCGAGATTAACCAATCGTGTTGTACTATCAGAGTGCCACATGCCTTCTGCCTGTTGGCGGAAGCTGAAACTGTGGGGTGAGCTCAGTCTCTTCTGAAACATCTCCATGGATACCAGCGCTTGCCCAGATTGCAGAGTGAGTCACCTTTAGTCCTATGACACAGCAGCGTCTCTCTTTTGGACCTAAACCCTTGGTCAGCCGCCCCGTCTACTGCAGAGCACGGCTGGGAAGACTTCAAAAACGTCCAAAGATATAATTAGGCTTTCCTTATTACTATTGGGTGACTGGTTTTGTTCCCCTCCCACCATTTGACTTTTTTTTTTCTTTTTTTGGCTAATAATGCTTTTGAGGTTTGGATAAGTAACTAAGAGGAAGGCGAACTCCTCCTCGTCCATCCTGCTGCCGACAATTAAGAAACCTCAAAGTAATTTTTGAAAATGTCAGCATCTCATTTAGCAAAAGAATAAATAATAAATGAAGCGTAATCACTGTCCTGTGCTGGTGGTACAGCTTCGCGGTGTCATTAGTAAACTAACGGTATAATATCTTTGTGTCACGGTTTAATTATATCTTGTAATTAGTTTCAGCAATGGATTGCGTGGAGTCAGGCCCCCTGAGCTAAACAAAAGGTAACAGAAGTTTCGGCGGCCTGCATAAATCAATTATGAAAGTGTCCTTCGTTATTTGAGGCTTGTTTGCTGTAATTTTATGCACCGAGCTGAACTGAACTGGTCCTTCTTGCCCTGGTGGGCAGTTCACCCCACCCAGTGCTGGCCTGCAGCTGAGCCTGCGCTGGGGCCCCACACACAGCCTGGCTGTGGCCAACACACTTGTCAGGCCGCTCAGCAGTTAACGCGTGGCAGGGCCAGGAGCTGAAAAGGCAGGGGTGGGGGCCGCAGAGGGTGGGGACCGGGGGTATGCTAGGTAATAGACGTGCCATGTGCAAGTGAGCAGGGAATCAAATGGGGGAAAGATGTGAGAGCCAGGAACAATGATGCTTTCTGCCTCCCCGAACAAAGATGAGAAGGTTAGGCGCATCAAAGGCCAAGCAAAATTGATGAATATGGGCAGGCAGACGTGGTCCATGTCTCTTTATCATCTGTCCTTTCAACATGCCCGCTCTCCCCACGAGGCTGGAACGAGAACCGGCGCGGGTTACTTGGCAATAGGGGATGGGAAAAGGAGAATCCACATCTTTAATTGGGTCTAATTCAGGTCCTACAGAGCTCAGGAACTGTCAAGGGCTTCTGAGCAGCGTCAAGGGCTAGCTATGGTCACCAGGCCTGGATGGGAGAGTCATGAGTCCCGCTGGGGAAAGCTGAGAAGAAACTCAGGGGCGGAGGGTGGGTTAAGTCCAAATGCCACCAATATGTGTGATCGTCTCTTTTTTTGAGCAAACTGTAAGGCAGGGCAGAGAGTGGGGGTGGGTCCCGCATTCAGAGTCCTTATCAAGTCATCTTTGAAAGGAAGCCTAGTGCCACGCTGGCCCTCTCTGTTTATACAACAATTTACAGGTTTAAACGGAACCCCGCTTGAAAAAGCGGACTGAATTGTGACCACTTCAGCAAATTTAACAAAAGAAAAGAGCACAGGCAAGGAAAAGACACACACACGCACGCACACACACACACACACACACACACACAGAGAGAGAGAGAGAGAGAGAGAGAGACAGAGAGACAGAGGTGGGGGGTGAGGGGGAGAAAGGTCCAGTCCTTAGACTGGTGTGCTGCAATCTGGCTTGTTGCTATGGTGACATGATGGCTTGTTCACATGGCAACATACCTTAGGTCCACTATTAAAATGATGAGCGTGAACTCGGTTGCATTAAGGAGAGTGTGCTGTATGCTAAAGCAAGTCTTTATCTCCAGAGAGCGCTGGACAGAGACTAGCATCCAGTACAAATGAGGGAGTCAGGGAGGAGGAGGAAAAGGTTGAAGGTCTGGGGGGAAATCACAGGGATACAACAGCCACGAAAAGAAAGATCCTCAGCTCTGTATCTCAATCGAGGGCCTGGGATTCAGAAGATGGACAATGAGCTTGCTTTGCTACAGAATTCATTGTCCAAATTGGCCCATCAGGCTAATGACCCCTTATTTAAAAAACATGTTCCAAATGAGCCTGCTATATACCTTGGTTGTAGCAACATCTGCGGTAAACGAAACCCACCCAATCCATAGGCTGCTGCAGCGAATGGTGGAGCGATGGCCACTTAAATAAAACACTCTCATAACGACGAGGGTGGCAAATTACACAGCATTTATTTATTAAATACAAAAGTCCGATGACAGCCACGCATCTACATCCTATCCCACAAGAGCTGGCAAGGAGCATTTCCTTTGGAAATCTGGATTCATGTTCCCTTGAACACAGTGGCAATTTTTCCTCCTACTGACGTAGAGAGGGTGGCGCTAATCTGTCGATATTATCCCAGCAGCCTTTCCTATTCCCCATGCTGCCATTCTTCCTGGCATTTAGCACACACTGCCGTGGCATACATAGGAAATAGTTAGGGATTGCAGGGATAGATCTTCCCATGGTGGGGTCCAGGCAGTAACATAAACAGTTTGTGGGGTGCTTAAATGCTTCGAGTTCTTTCACCCCTACAACCCATTGTGAGCCCCCGTTCTCAACTCTCCATGGCTGGCTGTACTTTACTTGATTATCTTATTAGCATAACGTGAAGGGAAGCCCTTCTAAGCCACGTGTCTCCAGGTTAGAAGACGTGGCAGAAGATGAGTTTGGCATCTTGAGGTATTTTGATGACAATTGCCTAAGAAGTCAGAGCATTCAATTGACACCCACTGTTGACTTGCCTCTTTTGCATCAATGCTCCGGATCCTTAAAAGCGGTGTTTTGGCTGTCCGGACATAGAAGGGCAGAGGATCCTGAGACCCCCAAAAGGGCTAAAGTACTCTAATAGAGAGGTAATCTGGACCCCACTCATGAACACTTCCCTTCCACTCCTAATTTGACATTGTTCCTGATGCACAGGTATAAAGCATTGCTTCCTGATAGTTGGTAGTGATCCATACAAGTCTTTGGCTTTTTTATGACACTTTAAATCAGTCTTGGTGTGAAGGAGCCAGGGTATCTCAAGGGTTAAAAGCTTGACTTTACAGCAAAGGCTGACTCTGTAAATGGCCAGCTGAGTCACCTCACTGAGTCAGTTTTCTGATTTGGAAAGTTGAGGCATAGAGTTAGCTAATCATAATTAATTCACCTCCTTGGATTGCTAGGAGACTGAGGTAAGAGTCGAAAGGACAACTACTTAATCCAAGGCATAAATATTTTTATTAATTATTGTCATTCCTTGTAGACCCAGCCAATCTGTGGCAGTCCACGCTGGTTTTTTTTTATTGTAACTTCAACAATAATGAAAGCATAATCTTCATACACTATGCTCTTGGACCAAGAGATCGGTAACCTTTTTTAAACCATTTTAGAAGAATCAAGGGAATGATACAGTTTAGATATACTTATTCTAGAACCTTCTTCCCTAAGTTCTGCCAAAAAGGCAGGCCTGGGATATAGTTCAACCACACTCTTTTTTTTTTCTAAATGAGTTTCCTTTTGTTTTATGTTTTAAGTACTGACAAAATACCAGCTTCATTTCTTTCCCTCAAATAATAAGAAAGCTTTTTCTAAATGTGGTAAACTCCAGATAGATAGATAGATAGACAGACACACAGACAGACAGACACAGAGAGTCAGAATTAGACTTGAGAGAGACAGGGAAGGCACACTTGTGGTGCCTGTCAACTTTCCATGACAGCCACACTCATGTTCTCTCCTGAGGACCAAGGTAACTACAAAGTGTGCAGAATTGTGAAGCACAGAAAAATCCCAGAGGTAGACGCTTCAAATAAAACTCATGATTTCTCAACCAGAAGGCATCAAAGCCCAGCCCTCATAGTTCGTGTGCCTCCCTCTGCTTCATCTGACTTCACTGGATAAGCAGGTACCATGAGCCCCCCAGACAGCTCACAGACAGAGCACGGGTGTGTCCTTGCCTGCCTGGTCCACCAGTCTGGCAGATATAATACAGACATGGGGCAGATGGAATCACCAGATAAGAGAGAAGGTACAAGAATAATCCCCATGAGAAGTCTTTGCAGCTTAGGATATATTTTGGACACTTTTGGGGTAAGGCAACTTGGTTCAAATAAACTCTCCAATTTAAAAGGACCATAAGAGAAAAATAGAGTTGGGGATTGTATCATAGCATATGGTCAGAAAGATGCGTCTTGGGGATATAAAAATCTGGACAGGAAATTTAGGAAAGTATGTTTGCTTATCACAGTAGAGCAAGCACAGGAATGTCCCCTATAGTGTGTGCATTGACACTCCAATCCTTTTCAACAGCCATGGACTTTGGATATATTTCTTAGGACCAAGCAAAATAGGAAGCACCAAACTGCTCACATGCCTAGGCTCATGCTGGTGGCTCCAGCCACTCAGCACCCGGCTTCACAGACCACGTAGGAGTTACTTCCACCTCACTGAGGCAACAACCTGCCTGATAGAAACAAGACACAGGAGGAGAGATTTATTTGGAATTATAGATTCAGAAGGTTCAGTCCATGGTTGCTCGACCCCAAGCACGCCATGGCAACAGGGGTGAGTAGCAGAGGAGAACTTTTCACATCATGCCCAACAGAACACTGAGAGAGTAACAGGAAATACCGGGATAATAGACAACTAAGGATCCATCCCATCAGCCTGCTTCATCCAGTGAGGCCCTGTTTCCTCCAGTGCTCATAACCTCCAAAAAAAAACACTTAAGACACGAACTTTGGAGACATTTTCTACTCAAGCCATACAGACCATGAAAGTGCATATCTGAATATGAGCCCATTCCTTTGCTGAATACCTGTTTACATTCATAGAATCTCACTAAGTGATTTAGTTGGAAAATAAGAAAGCTGTATCTGAAGAGTGAATTATTCAGGAGACAAGGTCCCCGTATCATTTCGATCAGAGGTTGATGAACCAGAAGTCTGTGGGTCAAAAGTAGACTGGTGGGTTTTTTTTTTGTAAATAAAGCTTTATTGAAACACAGCTATGTGTTTTTGCTAGCATATAAATATATAAATGTTTTCTACCTGTAACAAAAAATTGTAGGACACTGAGACATATGGAAAGACTAGTTGGAAGACATTACACAAATCACTTGAAACATTACTATCTAATCCTCCTTTTGTACATTGTACCAACCCAGAATCTGGATGGCCTACGGTCAGAAGGACAGTAATCACAGTAGTTGATAATCATAATAGCCATTGCAAGACAGTGGAAAGAATAGTATTTTTTGTAGGGTCTGGAAGAACCAGGACCTGCCAAGAGAAATGGGAAGGGCACTCTTGGTGATGGTGGTGGTGGTGAGTGTCGAGCAGAGGAGAGAGGCACCTGCTTTGCTGACCGATTAGGAAGGAGGGCTGCTTGATTAGAACTTCCGGTTTCATTCCTAAGCATCTGGCAGGAAGAACAGTTAGAGAGCGTGGAACAAGCCAAGAGTGTGGATCCCTAAAGCTGAGGAAGGACGGCTTTTCACGGGGTGGAGGAGGACAGAAGTAGCTGATGCTGTCATCCAGCAGGACAGGGGAGCAGAAGGCAAGACAGGAAAAGAAAATAAAGAAGCAGAAGCAGTAGGTGTGGATGGTTTGAATAAATGATGAAGCCAATAACAGAATTCTCCAGCTTAGGGATGTGCATCTTTGGTAAAAGAGGAAGACAAAGGGAGGGGATGATACAGGGAGCTAGAAACTAAGGGAGTAAGAAGAGGGAGGGTCATCTCTTGCCTCTAAAACCAGAGAAAACTTGGGGAGACCAAGTAGCTGTTTTGGGTGGAGCTGTCAAATAAGTCGGGCAGTGAGTCCTAGATGACATCCCTTACTTCATAAAAAACATCTGCAGCTAGCTAAGATGATGAACCGATCTGGACTCAAGAGGTTGGCCAAATAAAGGTCCCTTGAATGTCACAGTATCACCCCATGGGAGTCTTGGTCTGCCACTTCAAAGAAATCTTTTAGCAGGGGCTCATGTGCATGGCTTATGTACTTAGGTTGGTAGTGACTTGGAATGATCCAGCCCAGTGCTCCAGTAGAGGTGCATTTATAACGTGTGTGATGATTGGAGGAGCTGCCAAGAAACAAAGATTCTAGACCGGATCTAATAGACTTGATTTTTTTTTCACTACCAGTCCTGTCCTTGGGGATCAAGAGGCTTAATCTTGAATTAACAAATGCTGGTGTGTTTTCTGTTCTAGGCTTGTTGAACTGATCTTTGAGAATAGTAGGCGTCACTGTAACTTACCATTCTCTTCTACCTCTAGATAAGTAAGAGTTGTATTTTCTATTTACTTTGAACTAAGATGGGACTGGCCATTGGATTTGACCAAGGACACGAGAGATGGGTGACCCATGCTATCTGTGGGCTGGATATTTAATTTTCCATGAACCTTCCTGAGTTATCAAACCCTGATGTGGCAATAATAGAAGTAGGTTTATGTAGAAATGCCAGAAGCAAGAATTGCTAAGTATGAAATAAAATGACCGAAAGGAATTGCTTGGAGCCTCAGCAGACCCTGAGTGAGAAAGATGCTCTGGATTGAACCACACCTCTCTTCTCAATTCACTTACTGAACCTTATCCCCAAACCTCAGAATTTGGTAATATTGGAGACAACATTTTCAAGAAATAAACATTTTTTTTTATTAAAAAAGTCAGCTGGGCAGTGGTGGTGCACACCTTTAGTCCCACACTCAGGAGGCAAAGGCAGGCAGATCTCCATGAGTTTGAGGCCAGCCTGGTCTACAAGAGCTAGCTTCAAGACAGGCTCCAAAGCTACAGAGAAATCCTGTCTTGAAAAAGCCCCCAGATAAAGGCATAAATAAATAAATACTAAAAAAATTAGAGCAATGTCCTGATAAAAAGAGGAAACCTAGACACCCAAATAGATACCATGAATGTGCACACTCAGAAGGAACATCACACAAAGACACGTTGTGTGATGGCCACTTGTAAGCTGACGTTTCTGGGTATCAGGAGAACCTAAACTTGGTGACACCCTAGCCTTGGAACTGTGAAGAAACAGACTTCTTTTGCCTAAGCTTCCCATGCTGTGGCATTTTGTTCCAAAAACTCCAATAAAATAACATAAGAGGTAAAATTTGCAGTGTAAATTTTGCTTGTGAGAATGTTACCACCTTCTTTGCCCATACCAACCCAAGATCCTTTAGGGTTATCGGCAGAAACAAGCTTGCTGAACTGAGGGCCCTGGAGAAGGCAAGCGGGTGGTCACAGGAAAGTCTGGAAGCAGAAGACTCCAGGCAGGAGGGATGACTACCATGAAGTCTTTGATTAGCTTGGGCTGGGGATAAAGATGAAGACAAGGGAGAGAGCAGGACAAGGACAGATCACATAGAGGTCACAGGCTAGGAATCTGGACTCAGTTTCTACACTACCAGGAAATATTGCAAGACTGTAAGGAATGAACAGGATCTGATTGAGTAGTTTCTAAGTCATTTCTAAGAATTAATGGGGCTTATGTGTATAGACCATGAGCTGTCAGAAGGAAAAACAAAGAAAGAACACTTCTTCAAGGCAGAGGATAGACCCTTAAAGTAGGCAGCAGAGAAGTAGGTGGGTTTCATCAGCTTCTCTCTTAAGGAAACATAAGTGTTAATTGCAGAAATACTGGCAATCCTATAATTCTATTTACAGTGTTTGTTATGAGAAAATGTCAGAATTTGGATCAGAAAAATGATGTCAGTTCTGTAGAAAATTGTAGAAGGAAATTACACGGTAGTTTCAACAAAGGAAAATCACCATATAGAGTGAGTCTAAAAACTCTCAGATGGCATGAAGGAAGAGAGAGGAGAATTCAGTGAAGGAAACTCTCACTGATTTAAGGACAGGTGTGACATCAGCCCATTGCCAACATTACATTCAGTGAGGCTTTAGATGTGGAACTCAGTGAGGCTGAAGTCTCTGATTTCACATCTGCTAGTAAGAATAGAGAATTTCTGAGAAGATACCCTGGAAGGGTCCTGAATGTGAGCACTGACTTAGAAAGAACAATTATTCATCCTCTAGTTTTAAGCCAAAGTTTTGCGAGATCCTAGAGTGCTTCAAGTCAACACAAGGGACATGCATAGTCTTCTCTTGATTCCTTATATGCCAAAAGTTAGATTCAGAAAAGCATAAACTTAAAGAATGAAAAAGATCATGTGTATACAGTCTCTTGATAATTTGCAAATATTTTTCACATTTATTATGTCTCATTTGTCTCTTTTCCAACCACTCTGACTGCTGGTAGAAAATAAAGTATGGAAATGGATAAAAACAAAGCAAAACAAACAAACAAACAAACAAAATAACCTCAGCAGGGACTCAGAAACAAGTCAGGCAAATGGCTCCATGATATTTCAGTCTAGACTGATGTCATGGGGATGGGAAGCCATGGGTCGGTAATTTGATATCATATATTCCAAACTTGCCAATTTCTAAATACAATAAACATTTATGAGCATTTACTGTGATATGGACATGGTGTTGGGTTCTGGGAACCTAGAAATGCTGTTTATTAAAATTGCTTAAAATGTGTTGTGGGAAATGTAGAGACAGTTGTGCAAATAAGCATCTCCATGGCTTGGTAAAATTATAAATCTAATTAAAATGTGATCTAGAGGGCTGGAGAGATGGTTCAGCAGTTAAGAGAACTGGCTTCTCTTTCAGAGGATGCAGGTTTGATTACTAGAATCATATGGTAGTTCACAATCATCTGTAACTCCCATCCCAGGGAATCTGCATCCTCTTCTGACCTCCATGGGCAATAGACATGAAATGGTGCACAGTCATACATGCTGACCAAACATCTACATACATAAAATCAAATAAATAAATATTTTAAAATTAACTAGAAACTGGAGAGATGGCTCAGCATTTCAACAAAGCAGTTAAAGTGATTACCCTACAAGCATGAGAACTGGAATTTTGAGCAATAGGAACCAACATAAAGTGCCTGGTTGGTGCAGTAACTTGCCTGTAATTCAAGACCAAGAAGGTAGAGACAGGAGATCCCCAGAACAAGCTGGCTAGCAAGACTACCTATATTGACCAATTCTGGGTTTGACTAAGAGTCCTTACTTCAACAAAAAATGTGAAAGAGAGATTGAGAATGATTCTTGATATTAACATTGGGCCTCCACATTCATGGACACACATGTGTATATGTGCCCACACAGATTCAGAAACATGCATACACAAATAAATACTACATAAAAAATCATAAAAAAGAAAAAAATGTGAGCTAGGTATCTCAGAGATCCAGAGAATCCATTTAGAAGGGAAAAAATGTCTACAAAAGGCATGAGAAGATAAGAAAGGATTCTCCTGGAAAAAATGTGGACGTGGTAGGGGGAAGACCAATGCAGAAGTGCCTACATCTCAGAATTAGCCCTTTACTCCAACACTACAGAGACTAGGGCAGAGGGTGCTGAAGAGGTGTCCCAGAACCACATTGTAAAAGTCTCAAGACTGTATTAAGAAGTTGGTGTTTGTTTCTCAAGGTAGTAGAAGCACCAGAAGAGGTTTGGCAAGAGTTTTGGTCTTGAGGTTATGAATTAATGAGGTCCTAATACATGCCTGGATAACAAGAGCCTCAAAATTATGCCAAGTCAAAGAAACCAGTACGAAAGATTACATTATGTTTGATTTCACCTATAGGAACTGTTCAGAACAGAGAAAGCATGTATATTACTAACTGCCGGAGGCTAGGAGAGGAGAAGAATGTGGAGTGACCACTAGTAAGACTGGCATTTGGGGGCTGCAGAGGTGGCTCAGCAGTTAAGAGCCCTTGTCAGTTTTGTCAGGGACCCAGGTTTAGTTGCCAGCACTTTCAGTTCCCAGTTCAGGGGATTTGACATTCTCTTCTGGCCTTTGTGGGCATCACAGACACTTGGTACAGAGACATAAAAGCACAGAAAAAAACAAAATAAAAGAAACAAGTAATTGTTTTAAAGGATGGGGTATTTACTTTGGGGTGAAAATATTTTCAGTTTAGATTCTAGTATTAGACGCCTATTTCTGTGAATAAAACACCCGAATTATACATTAACTTCTTAGATTTCATGACAAATTGTATATACCCTTGTAGTTATTAACAAAAACAAAATCTACAGTTCTCATCTGGATTGCAACTCATTGGCCAATAAAGCAAACACACATGGATTCTCAGATAGTGTCTAACTTATGTTTATGGTTCTAAGGAGCTACAGTAGGATTTCTAAACACCTACAGGGATAGGGGAGTTACCACGACCCACAAAGGCTCTGCCAAAGGTCATATCTGTTACAAAATAGAATATTTGGTATTTTCAAACTAATTCTTCCTGATTTCTCCCTTTCAAGATTTCTTCCTGTTGCAAGGGACAGGGCTTAGCTTTCATCATTAGGTCATGATGTTCAAATCATGCTTGTTTGTTTTATTTTGTTGAAATCATGTTTGAGTAAAAATATGACTTCCTCTCTCTCCCTCTTAGTTCTGACTATGCTCTGTGTTCCTCTCATCTCCTTGGAAAACTGAAAGGTGACTTATGGCTTGTAGCTCATTTCCAGGCCTGGGTGGACTGTTCCTGTTGCTGAGTTCTACTTGTCACTGCAGCGACTGCTCAGAAGACCAGATAGGTGATGTCTTCCTTAGATGCATTCTTTCCCTCCCAAGAGTCTGTTCAACCAAAAGACCTTCCTCTTCTCTGCCCCAGCTGCTACAGAAGGTCTGCCATTTTGAAAGGAATGATGACCCATGGTTGGGTCTACAGAAGGTCTGCCATTTTGAAAGGAATGATGACCCATGGTTGGGTCTAAGAACAGGCTTCCATCCTTTCTCCTGTGACAGTTATTTATACTAATATGTTTCCTTCCAAAGGTAGCACCTAGTGGGAGAATTCATGATGACCCAAGGAGAATCTAGATTGGACTTCCCTTTCCTGAAGAGTCAATAGAGAAGATGCAGCAAGGGTCTTGCCTTCCTGCTCAAGAACACTGCCTTTATGTCAGCCTTCATTCTAGTGAGTAGGCACATCAAATGCTGAATTGTCCTGGGATAGGGTCGTCATTGTGGATAACCAGGGAGATTCTATGTATTTTTCTGATGTGGCTTATCTTAGTTTTGTGTACATGAATCTTTTTTTCTTGTCTGTTATTACTGACTCTTAGAACCCGATGTTCTTCCCAGCATGGGATGTTCCAGTTCTCAACAGATTTATAAAACTCCAGAGAATGCAATGTTCAGGGGTCGGGGGAACATAGAGATACAGTAGGTAGATTCCTCTACTATAGCAAGGGATAGCATCCAGCTGGGATCCTGAGCCAGGCTAACCAATTCTATAGGCTACACTTTTTTATTATTATTTTTAATTTGGTTGTTTGAAACAGGGTTTCTCTGTGTAACAGCCCTGGCTGTCTTGGAATTAGTTCTTGTAGACCAGGCTGGCCTCAGACTCACAGAGATCCACTTGCCTCTGCCTCCCCGAGTGCTGGGATTAAAGCCGTGCACCATCAACCACTACTGCCAAGCTACATTTTTACTTTTAAAGGTGAAGTGCTTCAGGGCCTCTTAAATAAACATCATCTTAACCTTCACTAAAAATGAAAACGTAGCCCTAGACCCATCCTTGGTATATATTGTTGTTAATGAAGGGCACTAGATATTTGATCAGGAGAACAAACAAAGTAGAAGCTGGAGATGCAGTGTGCGCACAGAACCACTTTAAATGTCTTTCTGCCATGGTTCCTGGTGTATGGAGGTAAAAGCTACCAATGCTGAGAGCAGCATTCCCTGTGTTCAGGCAGGAATACATCCCACTCATGACCACAATCCACAGAGTCAAAACGAGCCACCATTTTTCAAACTCTGCAGTATATGTTGTGATTCAGCTCTGGTTAACTCAGTCACTGCAAGTGGACATCGGTATTATTCTTATTTCTGGTTTAGATACAGAGGAAAGAGATTCTGCTACAGCTAGAAATTTTTAAAGCCTGGGACAGCAGTTAGTTCAGACATGCCTGGATCGACAATGTTGTCACAAAGTCTACCACCTGGTGAAACACAGGCAAACATACAACATACAACGTACAACATGGTGTGGAAGAGGAGACTTGCAATAGAATTAAAGATAATTGCTCCTAAGTGCAAAATGTGGGTGAGGCCGAACTCTCTATTCTGTATGAAAACATTACATTTGTTCCTTTACTGAAATAGATCAGCAAGAGACAGGCTGGAAGCAAGCACTGTCTTATATTTTTATATAAGACAATATATCTTATTGTCTTATATAAAAGACAATATTATGTCTTTTATAATAAATAAAATACATAAAATATTATGTATATATATAATTATATATATAATATAAAAGATATTTTATATTTGTGATGTGTGCAAAAGCCCTTCCTTAGTGATCGGGGCAAATCCTTGTTGCTGTCCCCTCTTCCGAGGTGAATTAGCACAGAGACGGACCTCCCTGGCCTCACGTCTGTGATGCCTCTGTTCATTTGTTTTCTGCCAGAGCCGTTGTTGAGAGGCGAATGTGGGCTTCCCTGGCCAGCTTGCACCACCTTCTTCCTTCTTAGAGTCGGCTTTATTGAGTTTCTGAGTAAGCGTATAATTTAAATAACCCTTTCCCAGAGAGTGGAAAAGGAGGTCTTGTCCTTCTGCTTTGGTTTCTAAATTTCAGGAGGATGTCCTGGACTCCTCTCAGGTGAACCATCCCCAGTTCCACTATTTATCCTGCTTTTAGCAAGCAGGTTGTGGTTTGCTTTCCCAGAGTTCCCAGGATTTTTGGTGGAGCGGGCGGTGCAGATGAAAGCTTTCCCCACCCTTTCTACCCAGCTTGGCTCTGTCGACTATATTTTCAAGTTTCCCCTCAATGATGGAGTTGTTTCTTAGCATCTTGTGCGCTTAGCCATTTAATTAAAGCAATCCATATTGAATTCATGTCCAGATGCCTTGACCGGCCGAGCCAGATCCTCATTGGCATGCCAGCTGCTCAAAGAGGAACGGGGCCCCTTGCATACTAATCAGTGGAGGAGGCGGTGATTCATCAGCCCATGATACCGCTCCAGCATCTACAAGCACTTATGACATGTAATTGGTGGTGCATAAGCAAGCCAGGCCACATTAAAAACCCCACAGATAGTCAGAGATAAAAATTAATGACTTTTGCTTTGTGTAATCCTGCATGCATTGGTGGGTAAGGGAGGGGGGTTGGGATTAATGGGCAAATCTAAGTAGGCATCAAGGAACAAAGGCTTTCCTGGCCTTGTTTACATATCGAACAATAAAAAACACAAGTGACAAGTTATGGGAAAGGCGAGTGTGAATTTTCGGCACGAGTGAGTTGAAAGACTGCTTGCAGTTTATTATGGAATCCAAATTTCCATATTCATTATCCCAAAACAAACGTCCTCAGTGGGCTCTTCGAGGATGATGGTCTGAGGCCGCTGTTATTATTCATTCTTCACTGGGGCCGAGGTTGTCATGATTAGGACCGGGCCATGCTCACTCCTCGTGGCATGCTTCAGCTACTCAGCGACACAATGCAAACCTTTGACAAGCCCAGAGGAATGTAACAGGGATCAAGTAGGGTCACCCTAAGCAGGCACTCATGAGCGGAAGGAGCCCCACATTCAGGGCTGGATGGGGGAAGAGAAAGAGTCTCGAGCCTCCTACTGACGGGCCAGAGAAATAGCCTGGGTGGCCTAGGAAGTAGCTGATCACCGGGGAGAGAAGAAAGGTCAGCGGAAATAGTGAATGAAGTGGCTGTTATAGCCAACCTGCGTGGTTTAATGGAGCTGGTTATTGGGGTGTTATAAGCCAAAGCTCTGAATAATAGGGATATTAAAAGGGAGACAAGTGGGGTGGAGGGTAGCACCAAAAGCATGTCTGTTAGTGGCTAACGCCATTGGGGCAACGATTCAAGGATGTGTTGGGAACCTACTGCTTGTGTATTGTGGCGGAAGTGTGACAGAGACAAGCGTCAGTGTTTGATAGACAGGAGCTACCATAGTTGCTATTGAAGAGGCTTCTTGGAGATGCTGATGGGCTTGGAACAGGGAAGAGCCTGTGAGTTCGTGGGAGGCTGCGGGATAAGGTTAGCTAACAGGATCACTGGAGAAAGGGGCACCAGGGTATGTGGGTGCTGGAATTAGGGGAGAGGCTGGGTTCTTATTAAATATTTATGAATGTGGTTTGAGGAAGGAGAGGGAGATAATTAAAGACAGGCTCTGGGATAATGGGCTTAGGACAGGCTAGTTTTCCCTATTGTCTGCTTTGTCTTTCCTGAAAGGCTAGCAGATCAATCTGAGGGTCATAGGTACGCCTCTCCCTGTCCATGCCTTTGGATTTGTTCTGACAGAAGTCCATGTTCTTGTTTGTCCTTGCTGGCCATGGAGTACATCAGTTACCTAGTTAGATGCACCGTAGGCAGGATGTATAGAAAGGGTACCCAACAGCAGAAAATGCGCAGGAGAGATGACTGGAAAGAACACAGGTAGCCTCATCCCCATGGGCCAAGAGTAGTGTTTGGAACTGAGTCATTCCTGGCCTTTTGTTTGGTGTCCCCTTTCCTGCTGTCCTCACATAACAAAATCCACTGTCTGGTGTGTTTGAAGATTCTGTCCCCTGTGTTGTTCTCATGAGTGTCACACTGTCCCCAGGGGCTGTGATTATGATGAGAGAACATCTGGAGGTTATTTCAGTACTGACGATACCCTAAGTCTTAGTTCTTTCTCTAGATGATGAACCACCGGTGTAGGACATCCAAAGGACTCACATGTGAGTCGTGCTCCATTATAGTGATCTGAAACTTAAATATTATATACTAATGTTGAAATTTCAGACCAATATGGGGCTGGATCCACAATCATGGTATTTCTACTTAATAATATGGGTCTGAGATCTGGGGAACACTTCCACAATTGAACCCTTGATCTGAACTGGTTCCCTTGACCTAGAAGAGAGAGGTCAGGGTCACACAGGGACAGAGGTGGTGGGTGACTCAGTGGCTAACAGTAGCACCACACAGCAGAAGAATTGTAAACACAAGGAAACAATGAAATCTGAGATTCTTCTGCTAAGGCTTAACTTGATGCCTTCTGCTGAGTGGTTTAGGGCAATCTGGGTTCTGTAAAACTCCAGGAGGCTGAAACTCATGCAGAATCTATCTTGACCTGAGGGTTCTTCCCAAGGAAGGCCTAGTCAAGAGATAGCTACAGCACAAAACAAAACAAGACGAAAAAAACCTGTATATTAAAATCTGTATATCTCAGATGGAAGAGATTTAGAAATTGGGGAAATTAGAGCTGTTACATATATCTAAGAAACTACTGGATGCAATAAAGAATATATATGGAGGCAGAGAAGTGTTATGTTTTCTTCAACACTGAAGAAAAGGAAATGAACCCAAGCCATTGCTAATTAAGTCACAAAGACAATGTGGGAACCCAAAGCTGTTCTTTCTTTCTGAGAGAGTGAATCAGAAAATGTGGATGAACTCTTCTCATCAACTGGCGTGAAGGATACCTGAAGCCAGAAGAGGCAGAGTATCTCCTGGGTAACACACAGAAAATTAGCCTGGCTTTATTTCACCATTTTCAACTTTATTTGCCAACTAGACATTCTTTGAAGAGCTCTTGAGACTTTTGACGTGGTCAAGAGGAGAAACTGAGCTACGATTTAGGAGTCTACTGGATAAGTCTTCTTGGCTAGAACATGCTTAGTTGGTCCTGAAACAGATCAGAGCCACAAACAACAGCAACAGGGCAGTTCTGCTGGGAAGGGCCTGGCAGGATCTCTACACAAGAGCGCATGGGGTTACTGGATAGTCAGTGGAGGGGCCTTTGCAACAGGAGTAGTGGCCAGGGCGCCCACAGAGGAAAACCGACACACAAGGAAATGAATTGTTTTCAGAACCCAAATTTGCAGGAAACCCAGAACTAAACATTACCTGTCATCTCCCCGCTCAACTTTCTCTCCTCTCATCTGCCTGTCCTTTCTCCTCTCTGAACACGTATTTGCAAGACATTTTTCACAGGGAAAGATTGAAAATGCATCTGATGGCCACTAACTAGGGTTCTGATGATGGCATTCATTTGGAAATGCTGAGCCGATGGTGACCGATGGAATGAGCTGACCAGGAGCAGTCGTGAAGGTGCCAGGTGTGGAAGGGTCAGAAGATGTTTGGCTTTTCCAGAGGGGTAACAGGGACCCCACACCGGAAGTGAATATGAAAGGGATGGGAGGAGGGGTTGGCACACAGAGAACGGCTCAAAGTATGGGAGACAACTCAGCAAGGAATGTTGTGGAATGAAGCGAAGTCACGAGAAGTTTCTCTCTAGGTAGAAAACAAGATACACAGAGAAAAAGCCCGGATTCCCACCTCCTGGCCAGCGGCAGAGGGTCTGGATACTCATGCCTACTAGGTGACATCTCCACTTAGAGTTTCTAACTGAGCTGACAGAGTGATACACATAGAAACGAACCCGGATGAACCCAGAGCTATGAGGGAGAGGAGCGGCGAACAGAGCTGTGTTCTCCAGGTGGACGAAGCAATAAGAGACCAAAGGTTAGCTGCCAGACAAGCACAATAGTCTCTGAAGTCAGAAGAGGGGGTTTAAGAAAACAGAGGCGGCCACAGAGGGTCCTTAGCTACATCTATGCCTCTCCACCATGAATGAGCTCCTAGCTTGAGAAGGGAGAAGAGGCAGTTGAGCGAACAGACCTGTGAGAGGACTGTTTTCCTGGAACAGGGACAGAGTGCGGACAGCAGGGGGTTAAAGAGTGATGGGAAGCTGAGGGCTGGAGGGCAGTAAGAGGAGAAAAATGCATTAACTAATCCTAAATGCTGAGGACAGACCAAATAATGAACTCAGAGGCCAGGATGAAATGCACTTTTGCCTCCAGGAGACCACTTCATCCTGGGAAGTTAAGGAGGTAGGGACTTGGTGCCTTCCTGTTGTCAACTTCCTGTCCCCACAGTTCCTAAGGCTGGGAGAGCGGCCATTGTTCTGCCCAGTCCTCAAAGGGCCTGTGAGTGGCTACTCACAGCCACTGCCTTTGTGTTTGGAGAGATTGGAACCAAGGAGCCCGGGGCTCAAGAGGCTGGGAACAGAAGCCAGCACAAGTGGAAGGCCTCTGGGTTGCCAAGTTTGTGTCCCCCTCCTCCCCTTTCCATTCCTGATCTTGTGATCTTCTTTTCAGCTGGATGAGGGGATCTCTTTTCCTCCTTTTCTTCAGTCTTCTTAGAAAATGAGCACTTTCCCAATCTGCTTGACATAAGAACTTTCTTTGTCCAACTCTGATGTTAATGACTTGTTTTGTTCCTGAGTTTTTCTGCTTATCACCAGTGTGTGTCTGCGTGTCTGTGTGTGTGTGTGTGTGTGTGTGTGTGTGTGTGTGTGTAAATGAGACCCCCCAGACCAATCTAAATTCAGCAGGGCCCTCTTCACAACACAGTTTAAAACATTTAAGAGCATATTCAAATCAGTAAGCATAAAGCCAAGGGTTATGTGACAAAGACACAGCTTCAGATATCTCGTGTATTTTTTTTTAAGGAAATCAAAGAAATAAATGAAGCGCTCCACTTTCCTAATTTAATAAGTTTCATTTTTGTAAGAAAAAGATGCCAAACAATTATGGTGTTAACATTAATATTAATATTTACCAAATTGTAATTGGTAGACCTTGCATTTTTCTTATAAATCAAATAAATAAGTCAAACAAATAGCTCTCCCCATTACTCCAAATTTTCCAGAAATTTTATAATGCCGAATTCAACAAACACTAGCGGATCTGAGATGAAAAGATACAGTGATTAAAGAGACAGAGCAAGAGAGAGGCTTTCTGTGCACGCTTGAAGACCTGATACCCAGTTAAAGCTGGGCATGGTCCCCCCGTGTACGTCTATAACACCAGTGTTGGGGGCTGTGAGACAGGAGGATCCTGGGAACTTGCTGACTAGCCAGACTGTCTTAAATGATGGTCTGCAGGTTCAACAAGTGACCTTGTCTCAAAAATAAGATGAAAAGCGAGAGAGGCAGAAATCTGATGCCAGCCCCTGACTTGGCGCAGAGGCATGGGTGAGTATGCCTGTGCACACATGTGCGCAAGCACCCCCCCCCACATCATAATGCACAAAACAAACGAATAAATAAAACATTTGTTAAAAGAATTTACTGTTTATTCTTTGTAACTTTTCTGAGCCTGTCTAGTATCACAAGGGAGCCGCTTCAGCCCTGGACATTCGTCCTGTTGAATTGAGGGACCTGGGATACCAACACAATTAGCATTGCTAAAGTGATCAACACACACTCCAATCAATCCCACAGCTGTTCCCACTGATGCTTGCCCAACAGACTCAAGAGCAGGGTTTCCACGGCAATCATTTTGGCTAAATTTCATCGGACTATGCTACATCCTTTAGCAAACCCAAGATCTTGACAATGGTTTGCCTGACAACTGGGTTCACGACCACTGAGGGCGTGTCGACTGTTTTGAAATATAAAGACCCCTTTTCTATGAGTTGAACATTTCCGATTCCTTCCTTCCCATCCAGTGCCCAGCTTTGCCCCTGGCTATCTGCAGAAGTGCACCTGGAGAAGAAAGGAAGGATCCAGCCTGACCCCCACCATTACTCCCATAGACACTGTGCAATTGGAATGGAATGTAGAAGGGAGGGAAGGAATTCAAGAAGTCCCAACAAAGTATGGAGGTCTATGCAAAGACCTCAATGATCTCACTTAATGTTCCAATAATTCTGAGTCTACAGGCTCCCTCATGCAGAATCCATACTTCACCATCTCTAAGAGGTTACCAGCTCTTACCAAGTTCACAACAACCACAGTTTCAAATTTCCTTCTTGGGCTGCGAAGATGGCTCAGTGGGTAAAGCCCTTGCTGTCCCAGCCTGAGGACCTCAGATGGAATCCCCGGAACACAAGTAAAGCCAGCACGGCAGTGCGTGTCTGCCCTTGCAGCGTTCACAGTGAGATGAGAGGCAGAGAGAGGAGTCCCCAGAGAGCCATGGGCTAGCTAACCTGGCTTATGCTGTGCAAGGGGAAACAATGAAAAAAGAAGAGGCCCTGCTTCCAAACAAAGTGGAAGCCATGTGCTGACCTCCAAGGCTGCCCCCTGACCGCCCCCATGCCATGTGCATACTTGCACACAAGCAAACAGGCAAGCACACACACCATAGACATATAGTAAACAAATATAAACAAAAATCAAATTTCCTCCTTGTCACTTCTGTCTCTCACCAAAACACCCCCCCATTTTTTCTCAGAACTTCCTATTCACTCTCAGTGCTACCCCCAAGAAGATGTCAGTATCCTCACTCTCCTGGTCTGACCACCATCCTTCTATTTCTGTCTGTCAAACAGATCTCCTCCAAGACGTTTCCCATGAAGATCAATAGGCTCAGCACCATCATGTCTAACATCCTTCCTTACCTCGGTTTCCCTATAGGTGCGAAGGCCCAGCCCATCCTTATTTCCCAGATCCTAAGCATCTGAGGTTGTGTATCCCCTTTTCCCCCTAAGATATTTTCCATCCGTTATTTTCACAGCATCTAGAATGAAAGCAGAACACACATCTGCCATGCCGCCCCCCCCCCCCACTACCACAAAATAACTTCCAACCTGTTCCTAAGAATCCAACAGCTTGAGAGTTGTGCCAGAGCACACATCCAAGTGGATCAGAGCAGACACATCCAGGACATTATATGCAAATGTTCCGGATGCTATCAAGGCTCATGGGAATTCACTGCTGGTTATCTTTTAAATACATGGTGGTGGGGCAATGGGGAGGTCATAAAGTCAGCTAAGACAGATCTGGTCCTCTGACCATGCATAAGAGAATATTCTAGAAAGAATAAGAGAGTTACAAGTAAAAATGGACTTACAAGTCCTGAAAGAGAACATGGATGAATTCTTGGATGTAAACAAATGGCTTCTAACTAGAATCAATATTCAGAAGTGCAGGAAGGCAGAATTGATAAATGTGATCTCATGGACATTTCAAAACGTCTGCATGGGACAAGCCAATTCGAGGACACGGCAGCAAAAGACAAAGGACTTGCAGTCGCAACAGAGACCAAAGGGCAATTGCCAGAGCTAGCAAAATTATGTATATGCTTGATTTAGACTTAATTATTTCATTTATGCGTATGAATGCTTTGTCTGCTTGCATGTATGTGCAGCATGTGCATGCCTGCTGGATCCCCTGGGACTGGGGTTACAGATGGTTGTGAGACAACATGTGGGTGCTGGGAATCAAACCTGACCCTTCAGCAAAAGCAACACCGTCTCTTAATCATTGAGCCGTTTCTCCAGCCCGAACATACATGTGGATTTTAAAATTTTTATTTTACTTTCATTTTATGTGTGGATGTTTTCCCTGCGTGAATGTCTCTCTTTGCAGCATGTGTGCGCTTGGTGCCCACAAAGGCCAAAAGAGGCATCGGATCCTCGGGTATTGGAGTTACAGGTGGTTGGAAGCCAGCATGTAGATGCTGAGAATTAAATCCAGGACCTTTGAAAGAGCAGCCAGTGCTCACGACCACTGAGACACTTTTCCAGCTCCAAGAACTTCTTAAAAACTGAGGGAAAACTGTTGTAAAAAAAAAACCAAACAAACCCAAAATAACAACAACAACAACAAAATCTCACAAACAAACAAACAACAAAGCTGAAGGGAGAATAGACCCACAAAGATATTAAAATAGCCTTTAAGTCTGAAAAAGATCCTATTTATAGTAAGTAAAATATAAGTTAAAACTGCATTGCAATAATTTGACATGTCTTCAAAGAATTACACAAAGTTATATATGATACAGAAAATCTATTTCTAGGTAGATACCTAACAGAAATAAGCAATCTATTCCTTCCAAACCTACACTCATGTTTATGGTCATATTTTTAAAAAAGATAAGTCATAAGA
Source organism: Myodes glareolus (assembly GCF_982192425.1). Taxonomy (NCBI): domain Eukaryota; kingdom Metazoa; phylum Chordata; class Mammalia; order Rodentia; family Cricetidae; genus Myodes; species Myodes glareolus. The sequence goes on from NC_142047.1 coordinate 40,353,214, forward strand.
ATAGTCTAACCAACCATCACTAGATGAATGGATCTTGATATAGAATGTGCTCTATCCACACAATGGAATAATATTTGGCCATAAAAAGGAACAAAATTTTGCTCCATGCTGTAACATGGGCAAGCTTTGTATATGAAATGTAAATTAAAAGAAGCTAGTGACAAAAGCCATAGGTTTATCATTTTATTTATGAGCAATGTCAAAGACAGGTAAATCTGCTGGTGGAGCTCACCTTGGGAGTAGCTCAGGACTGGTGGGTCTGGGTGGTTAGACAATGAGAGGCAAAAGGCTCCAAGTTCTAAAATTATCAAAAGTGCTGGTATATATTAAAATCTATTGAACTGTGTATTTCAGATGAGTGAACAATATCTAAATGCAGTATTTTTCTTTTTGGCCTGCACTAAAGCATTCTTTCTCACTTCTTAGACAATTCTATTTGTGACAATTTTGATGCATTTGGTTGACAAAAGTTAAGCCTATACTTTGTTAGAGGGATACGGATGACTCAATGCTAGCTCTTCTAGGAATTTCCCCGGGAAGTTGGTCTTGATGATACCTGTCCAACAATTCAACAAGGACACACACACTTATGATTTTATATCAAGATATTCATAAGTGCAAGATTTTCACACAGTGTAGGTGCCTGTGAATAGAAGAAGGCAGGATCGATGTGGTGTGGTCGTGTAACACATGAACTGCTTGTTTAACCCAGGATGAGGAGAGACCCTCTGACATGAAGGGAGATTCCAGGAAGCCTCGTAAGAAAAACACAGGGCGTAACGGTCGTTTACAGTATGCTCTGTCTAATAGAAGAAAGTAAAGGAACCAATGGATGCCTAGATCGTCTCATCTAAGCAAAAAGAAACACTGAAGGAAACCAGGAAAGAATGAGATAGGTTATCTGCAAGGGGTGGGTAAGGTGGTGGTGGCAGTTAACACCTGTCTGACTATACTTTTTCATTTAATTTTGACCCTCAAAATTATGGCAACGTTTTATATGCTAAGGAAGTCCACAAAGATGGAAAAAAAGCCTCCAAACAGAGACATGAATCAGTATAGATTTGCAAGGAGTGATGCAAGAATATTCTGTGATGAGTAGGGGTCAACTCTGGGCTTATGCACGCTAGGCTAGTGCTCTACTGCTGAGCTACAGTCCCAGCTCCCAACTGACGACTGAACATGGAATTTTGACCACAGCCCCTCAGTCCAGAGCTCAAAAGATGTATAAAGAAACCACAGAAGCCTAGTTCGTAGCTTTGACTTGCAGAGTGTGCACGGACAATTGGAAAGCAGTGTTCTGTCTTCCAAGCTTTGAACAAATACAGTGCAAGAAATGGCGTCTGTTTGTCTTCTACTGAAGAAGTGTTGTCCAATAGACAAAACAGGAACATGCTGCAGAACTGCAACAGAAATGCTGACATGGCTCAAATATACTTATATCTAAATGGATCAATCAATCAATCAATCAATATCATCTATCTGACCATCTTCCTCCCTTGCTCTCTCTATCATTTCCTCCAATCTATGTGCATTGAGAGAACCTTAAAAATAACCCATCTGCCACTTCATTGAACCAGCATAAAGTCTCTAACTGCAGCCCTACTACATATCCTTGTACCCACAGGTAAGTGTCGCTCTCAACCCTCATAAGAGGAGCTTCTTTTTTTGCAGCAGTTGAAGACCACCAAAGAAGAGCAGAATGAAGAGGACAGCTGGCCATGGAGTGCCTATCCCCTGCTGCCATGTCTACAACACAGTTCTCAGACCTAAGGCTTAGGGAGCACCATGGGAAAGAAGAGAGAAAGATTGTAAGAGCCAAAGGTCAGGGAGTCTACCATGATAGCGTGTCTTCTAGACACAAGGAAGCTGCACCCAGGAACTTCAGGAACATGGTTGCCTAAACATGACCTGGGAAATGAGACCACTAGCAGACATGCCAACCTAGGTGGGGGAATTCTCAAGGGACTTCATTCGTGCAAGAGGAACTACAGGAAATTTATATTTGCTGGAAGAAGGACAACCTTCTCCCAGGCCCTTCCACTGATAGGCTAGTCAATCCCAAAAGGTCAGTCCTAAACACTTATGAGCAATACTAAATGATCCCACCGATTATATTTATAAATGTGTATATGTGACTGTGCGAGTGTGTGTGTGAGTGGGTATGGGAAAGTATAATAAATACAATTAAAGAACAAGAACAAAGGATTTGAGGAGTGGGAGGGACATGAGAGGAACCGGAGGGAGGCGAAGGAGCAGGAGAATGCTATAACTACTGTACTTGTATGTGAAACTCTCAAAAACTAAACCAAAAAGAAAACAGTGACAGCCAGTAGCGCTGATACCCAGACTGCGATCACAGAGTTCCCTTCTTCACTATAGAGAGCCAGGGCTTCCAGAACCAGGGTTATGTGTTCGTCCACCCCAACACCCACCCTTCTGTGATCTGCTGGAGCATGGGGCGGGGAGGAGACAGGCAGTTCTGAAGAGGCCAGGCTGCAGGATCTCCATGACACAGGGCAACAATGGGATATCCAGGAAGAGTCCCAGTGAGGCCCCAATGCCAGCCAGCAGTGTAGCAGAGATCAGGGGCCTTGAGCCAGACCAGAGATTCTTTGGAATGAACACCTGCAGGTAAAAAATGTATGAATACAGGAGTTTACTATGAGACTCACTGTGTCACACTGCAGCTTCCATGACAAGAGTCTCCCGTCCTTCCTTTTTCCTCCTTTCTTTTCTTAAATTTTATTTTATTTTATTTAGGGTGAGGGATGGGTGAGATCAGGAGACATGATGTGAAAGAATAAATAAAAAGAAAGCTTAAAAAAATATCCAGGGCTTCACAGTGATCCCTGATTCAGAGGCAGGTGAGGTACGAAGTGAGCCTTTGTTCATTAAGTAGCAATGAATAAAATGAGGAGGACACATGAAAAGGGCAGAAGGGGCTCCCAGTGTCAAACTCCAGGTCAATTCGAGTGTCAAAATAAATAGTGACAGTAATGGGCCACCACTCAATGAGTAATCCGTAGCAACCCATGAATCCATGCTGAAACAAATGAGTGAGCAAATATATCATTTAGGGAGGAGGGAGAGTGCTCCGCTGCAGGGGACTTGAACGAATGGACACGGATGGTGGAACTAGGAAACCACTTGGCCAGCATCACAAGATTGACCATGGATGTCAAGACTTGCAGGTCAAAGTTGGATGGACGATAAGATGGTTTTATATAGTCACAAAGTGTCTCCTCACCATTACCTGTTTATCACAGAGAGCCAAACAGCAATCTTCCAGGACAGGAAGTGGACACATGCCATCCTAGCCAGGTGACCAGATAACATCATTAATGATGGCACCACCTGACTGGACACGAGAAGGGAGGCCAGTGATCACTTCTTGGGTGTTTATACCCCCAAATAAATCACCTGGATCTAATCGTAAGGTGGTCAGGCAAACCCACACTGAGCAGCCTTCTGCAAAAATGTCAAGGTTATGGGAAGAGAAAGACCAGAGAGGACAGCGAATGAAGCTTTGCACTGGTTTACAATGGACTATGGAGATGTGATAACAGGCAGGCGTATTTCTGGATAAAGTAGGCTATAGAGGGAATAGGTAAAATTTTAATTCAGACTGTGGATTAATTAATGGCAAAGCACAATGTTGAACTTTCTGATTTTGATATTCGTACAGTCATTATAGGAGACAACATTCTTTCTATTTATTTGTTTGTTTGTTTTTTGGGTTGTTGAGACAGGGTTTCTCTCTAGCTTTGGTGCCTGTCCTGGAACTAGTTTTTGTAGATCAGGTTGGCCTCGAACTCACAGAGATCCACCTGCCTCTGCCTCCCAAGTGCTGAGATTAAAAGCGTGCGCCACCACCGCCCGACAAGGCAACCTTTTTATTCATAGAAAAGGGACACTAAAGTATTTAGAAATCAAGAAGTCCAGTGGTGGTCATTTAACAATGAAATGACCGAGGCCAATTATTATATGTATGGATGGGAATCACATAAGGAGAGAGAACATACGGGTACAAAAGTAGGAAAAGGAGGCAATATGTAAATGACACTTCAGCACTTGGGCATGAGGCTGCACAGACGGCCTGGCACTGCTGGATCTTTATTCCCCACACTGGTCCAGCAGTCCCCATAGCCCATCCCATTTAAGGAACTAACCCCCACCCTAGTATAAAAAATATAAATACGAACATAGTACATTGTAGTGGCATTTTATTTGTATTTTAATAAATAAAATTTGCCTGAGGATCAGAAAAGTAAAACAGCCACACTGGCCAGCCTTACAGACCAGGCAACAATGACACACACACCTTTAATCCCAGTAGCCACACTAGCTTGCCATAGAAACCAGGTGCTAGTGGTGCACGCCCTTAATCCCAGAACTAAAGAGGATTAAAAAACAGGAGGAGACAGCTTTAAGTCACAGTCTCATTCTGAGACTTCTGGAGGCAGAATAATCACCATTTCAGACTGAGGTCTAGGTAAGAGCCAGTGGCTGGTTATTTTGCTTTTCTGACCTTCAGGTTGAACCCCAATTTCTCACTCTGAGTTTTTATTAATCATGCTTCAGTAAAAAAAAATATCCTTGTTTAGAATCAATAGCATAAAAAAACCCTGGAATAAGGCTGTCTAAATGGTATCTTTTCGAGGGGCCAAAGCAATAGTCTAGATGGTAAAGGGCCTGCCATAGCAGCATGAGGATAGGATTTTGATCTCCAGTGGTAAAAATGTTAGGTATGGTGGTATCATTGCAGAATCAAGGGTTGGGGAAATAGAAACAAGCAGAATCCTTGGAAACTCCTTGGACAGCCAGCCAGGTTGAATGGATGAGTTCCAGGTCAGGTGAGAGACTCTGTCTCAAAGCAAACAAACAAAAACAAGATAGACACCTCCTGAAAGAGGCTACCTAGGGTTGACTTCTGTTTACACATGCACCTACAAACATATATACCTGTACCCATGCACATACAAGCAACCCTCTGTATACAAAATACTACCTGCTTTGGACTAGCTATTTTTAGTGTAACGTGAATCTGTCACTGCCTCATCCCTCAGTGACTCCCGCTCAGCCCTGCTGCCCTTCAGGTCCCAGCCCCAGCTGTAGCTGGGGTTCTGAGCTATGCAACAGAGCCCCCCAAACATTGAACTTCTCTACTGAGTTCCTTTCAGGCCTAGATTTATTTCTTGAGCATGGCTCTCGGGCGGTATGGAAGGGGTGTCTTTTATCTGGGACCCCGGCTTGTCCTGAATCTCAGAAGCCTTCCACTCTATGCTCGGTCTCTATCCTGACTGGGAGAGCTGAGAGTGGCTGAGGGACCCACCCCCAACACCTCAGGATCGTGTTCAGATGCTCGAACAGGTGTGAGGAATTATGACGTCACCTCTGCCCGCCACCCAGAACTTTCCCAGCATCTGGGGAAATGTCCCTCCACTAGGTCACATCTGTTGTCTGGTTGTCTGACAGTCTCATGAACCTTTCAGCTTCTGTTCGCTTTTATAAACACAGGCCTCCTTCACTTGAGCATCTGGGAAGAAGAGAAGTCAGTCACCTACCCAGATCAGTTCTGTGACCGTGAAAGGCAAGATGAGGCTTTGGATGGAATGCCTGTGGAAAGGATCACTCTTTATTGTCATGTATTTTAGACCCCAGAGATGTGGGACTCATACAAAGCACTCTCCAAAGATACCATGGCCTGAAGATGACAGAGAAGAAATAGAAGCTTCTATTCTCCTGAGCTATAGACTCTACCATTCACATCACATGACTGCTATTATTTCACTTAGTGATCATAAAGGCCTCATTGTGGCCAGCCTGTAAGGAGGGAAGTCCATTTCCAGTTGCAGGGGGAAGGAAACTGAAGCTCAGCAAGGTGAAATGACCAGCCCAACCCTATAACTGCTGGATCTAGACTCGAACCTGGGTCTCAGTGATAACCAGGGCCATAAATGAGACATCCCAAATAAATGCTTGCTCCTTCAAATGACCCAAATGTGGCATTTACTGGCTATGAGGGTCAGATTCACTGGATTTAGAATCACCATGGAAACCCAAGTCATGGTTTGCCTATGCATTGTTTCTAGAATGGTTTAACTGAAGAAGGAAGACCCGTCTTGAATGTGAACACCACCACCCCACAGGCCTGGGTCCTTGAATAAATGAAAAGGAGAAAGTGAGCCAAGCACCAGTGTTCATCTCTCTGCTTCCTGACAGCTGATACATGTGTCCAGATATATTGAACTCTTGTTGGCACAATCCTCCCCCACAATGGACTGTATCCCTTTAAACCATGAGCCAGAACAAAACCTCCATTTCCTAAAATGATTTGTCAGAGATTTTTGTCACACAAGCGAGGGAAGGTTACTAACACATTGCTTAGGTACCCAATTCATGTCATTCCAAACAAAAATTTCCCATTTGATTCATTGCCCATTCAACTTCTTGAAACAACAGAATTCAAAGCTGCCATGGTCCTTTTCACCCAGAACAAACTCAGTTCCCCCAAACCATGGTCACTTCTTGGCCTTTTCCCTCTCTTCTCCAGGCTTGGATGCCCAGAGCTGTGTATTCATGAAATCCAAAATGGCACCCATGTCTCTGCTATAAATATTGCTATAAATAGTCACTCAATAAATACTGGTTCTACCTGGTAGCACTTAGAGTCCTGGTCCTCACTCATAGCCTCCTTGTTTCACTGTGTGGTCCACGTGCAACCCCTCATTCTTTTCACAGCTTACCAGGACATTAGGGCTCAGAGGGAAAGAAAATCATTGCTGCTGGTAGGAGGCTAAGTCTCACCTAGGAGCCGTCAGTTGTGTTTAAGTGTGACGGGCGGGTGGTTCCATGTTTGCTGTGAGCATGATGGTCCCTATTCATCTGCTACTGTAGTTGATTTCATCTGTTTTCCAGAAATACTTACTGAAGGTGAGAGATGGAAGCAGGCAGCTGTGGCTTTCTTCGTGGTAATTATTTGGTTTATTTACCACCAGGGTTCTGCTGCAGGTTGCTCAAAGAGAACTGAATCATACTTTGCCGATTAAAGGCCTGAATGCTATAAACCTCATAAGCCTAGAGCTGGAGAGATGGCTCAGTGGTTAGGAGCACACACTCCTCTTGCAGAGGATCCAAGTCTCAGTCCGAGAGACCACATCAGGTGACTCACAACTCCTGGAAGTCTAGCTTCTAGAGATATAACTCCCTCTTCAGGCCTCTGCAGGCAACTGCACCCATGTGCAAATACCCGGCACACATATACATAATGAAAAATAAAAATTACTTAGCACAATCTTCATACACCTTTGTATGCTAAGCAAGAACTATGACTCTCACTGGATTCTGAGCTGACATTTGGCACACCCAGAAAGAGTGAAACTTGTATGATTAAGTCTGTTTTTCAAAAGATGGCAGAATGTAGACTTGCTTTTCAGGCAGTTGGCTGATGAAGGGAGAAAAAAAGCCCATTCCCAACCTGCTTCTTAGGAACAGCATGGTCGGCTTCCTTTTCACTATGTTATATACAAGGGCGCTCTCTTTTTGTTTACGAATCTCCTTGAACTTGGGCAGCCAGATGGCTTAAAAGCAAACAGCCCCAACCTGCCAAAGTCATGGTTTACATGGTCATTAAGGCCTACACTGTGTAATCACAGGCCAAGCAGTCAACTACCGAGAGTGTTGTTGACGTTGGTCAGGAAGTTGGTGGGGTATGGGTGCAGCCTCTGTGCCCTTACAGATGTCTTTCTGAGATGGGTCGTTAATGACTTCTCTGCTAAGGGTTCTTTAACCTCAGAGTACGTCATCTGCCCCCCCTTCTCACCCCATCCTCTTTAGACCCTAAAAGAATGTATTCAATTTAGCCTTCTCATTCATCTTGAAAGTTTTGCTCTCAGCTCCTTTCCACTTGAAGCCGTGTTTGATGTTCCCACGGGTGTTCTACTGATGGGCTTCACCCAGAGAGCTTTGCTGTTGACTTTGACAGTCTGGTGTTCAGAGGCTGGACTGATCTTCACAGATGTTAGCCTCTGCACACAGCAATTAGCCACACAAGCCAAATTGACACAGACGATGCTTACACGGAACCCTTGGTGTTCATTTAGAAAGCTCTTGTGGACCTTGGATTCCTAGTTAAAGATGGGAAAATTCCCTTGGGGATGGCTGGCTCTCATCCAGGAGGATGAGGAAGCATGGCCAAAGCCCTGTGCATTCAGTCTCTGAAGGTCCAGGGGATGTACACTCTGCTGATGCAAAGCCATTATATAGGGAACCTTCTTATATCAATGGGAAATTGATTATTTCATTAGATTATAGTGGGAAAACATATTTTTTTTTAACAGAGTCTACTCTAATAGTGAGAAGGGTTTTAAAATCCTGCATTGGGGACCACAAGATCTTGCATGGCTCAAACTGCCTTTTAGGGATATGAAAATACAGATCTTGGGGTAGGGAAAGTATAGCTTAGGGGCAAAATGTTTGCTATGTAAACAGGAGGACCTGAGTTTGATTCTTAGGATCAAGATAAAACTCTGGGAGTGGGGTGCACATTTATATCCCCAGGGCTGGAGAGGCAGAAATGGAGGACTCTTGGGGTTCAATGACCAGCTGATCAAACTAGTCAGTGGTCCCCCAGGCCAATGAGAGACCCTGTCTCTGAAAACAAACTGCATAGTCCTTGAAATGACCTCTGAGGTTGACCTCTAGTCTCTACATGCATGTGCATGCACATGGCACACACATGAATACACATACATGTATACACATATACCAAATATAGGAATCTAAAGAAAAAGAAAAAAGGTACATAACAAATTCCAGCAAATCTTCTTTCAGAATTATCTACATGGGAACTCCTCAAGGGAATAGGTGACTCCCTAGTGGCTCCACACCTTTGTCCTCCCCTAAGGAAGGTACTAAAAATCTTCAGATTTGAAAAGGGTGCGGTATCCCTGTGCTATCAACCACTCATAGGAACTGTCCCCGGTTGCTGTGTGCGCACCATTCTCCTTCTCTTCTCCAGACTCTCATGAGTATTCTAACCGCGTGCTGGTGAGCAGGAGAATGACCTGTGGCCAGTCCCCACCATTAAACAGAATCAGGACAACTCTCTGTGCAGTACAGTGCTCTCCTGGAGAGAGCATCCTTAACAACCTGGTGACCAAGGGTGAGGGTGCCATATCGTTTAAAGAAAAAAGGCCTAGAGATGCCATCGGTCAGGTTTTGTAGTTGATTGGATAGCTCATTTATCTATTCCCTACATGGACCAGTGAGATGGCTTAGCAGCTAATGGCTCTTGAAGCCCAGACTGATGTCTGAGTTTGAGCCCTAGGACCCAGGCAGTGGAGGGAGAGAAATGCTGCAAGTTGTCCTCTGACCTCCACACAATGCTGTAGCATGGGCATACATGCCAATCAATCAATCAATCAATCAATCAATCAATCAATCAATCAGGATACCCCTCTCCTTTCTGCCCCTCTTTTCTCTCTTTCCCTTCCTCTCTCTGTATTTTACTCTCCTGTTCCATTCCTCCTCCTTCTCCTCTACCTCCTCTCCTCACACTTTAGTGAATCCCTGAGAAGTTAGTCCTAATACACACAATTACTGCCTGCGTAGCCATTTCTTTTGGAAGCCATGTTGCTTTCCTGATGCAGTGAGGCACTTTCTCCCAAGGGAGGCAGTTTGAGGGGGAGGCCGGGTCTGCGTCAGCCACTTTCCAATTATAATGGACCTATAGCGAGACACGCTGAAATCACCTCTGATTTATTCGGGCCTTTCCCCTGCCGATTACCTTCTCCATTCTGGACAAGACTATCTGCTCTTTCTGGGTGAGGGAGCAGCCTGATTATAGCTTCATTAGAAAATGGTGCCACTTGCTCCTGCAGTCTAATTGGTTGACAGGGTTTGGGATACGGACCTGTGAATCGCTGGCGGTGTGCATGGCCATCCTCTGTCTCAGAGAAATCCTCAGCTGTCAAAGGAGTGGATATGTGGAGCGGTTCGTTTTATGTGTCATTAAAAGAACCTCTAATTGCAGCCATAAGTCTTTCCCGGATCCTTTTAGGAGGAGGATACACATTTCCCTTCCCCAGACTTGGCTCGGTCTTGGTGACTCCCCTCATAACCTTGTGCATGGTGGAACAGGCACCTACAGTGGCTCCAGGGAGTGAAGACCCTACTAGGAGAGGTGTTAAAGACAGGCTTTTCTGGGCTTCTCATGGGATTTGCTTCTAGTGGAAATCTCTCCAGCATTCTAACCTTTCTCCGTAGGGCACTGATGCTCCCAAAGGCCGGAAACAGTTGTCATCCATAGGTCTTCTGGGCAGACACATTTCCCACCCAAGAGGAACTGACCACACGATGAGCAGGCTTAGGGCTCTAAGCTAAGGTGAGCCCCTAGGGAGGAAATTAAAATGACTTGTTCCAAAGCAAGTGTGGACTATCACGGGACTTGGGTTCTCTAGACTGAAAAGCATGTCACAAAGTTTGCTGACTACACGTTTCTTAAGGAAACACACAGGCCTGGGCACCAGGAGCCAAACCCATGCCCCAGTTCAACCAGAGAGACCCAATAAATGGAGGTGTTGGGCTCCAGGAACCTCCTCTACCCATTGAGGGAAGGGAAGTCACACCAGTGACACACTGTCCAGGAATACATAGGGATGGCAAGTTAGACAGTAATCACTAGGTAACCATCTCAGACAGATGGAAAGAGAGGGGAAAAGCCCAAGAGTCACTATCTTTAAAGAGAACAAGCAGATCGGAGTAATCCAATTTATGGGAGATAAGAGCCTGCTGCTAGTACTGTCCTTTAACTGGACAAACGCCTTCGTTCAAGTGTCAACCCCAATCCGGAAGAGGTCACTGCGCTGGGCCTGCTGCCTAATATACTCCTGAATTGGCTGAGTGGCTTGCCGAACAAACACACTGGTCCCACAGAATTGATTTTCAACAGGCCGTATTGGTCCCTAACGTAATTATCCAGCAGTGAGTCAGTTCACGGCAGCCCTTGCATTTAAACGCTGCTGGTCAGCTCAGGAGAGCTGCGGCTGCACCAAGGGGCCTTCTCCAAGCACCACCGGGGAGCCTCCTTCTCTCTCAGCAGCCATTTTCTCCCTCCTTCCTAAACCACTCAGAGAGCAGTGGGGATTTTGTATGACTCTGTTCTAAGTGGGCATCATCCAAGCCCTTGCTTGTGAGGTGCCATCAGTCCCACTTGGCCAGGAATAGCCAGTCCCGACTGTTTGATGGGGGAATTCAATTTACAATAAAGAGTCAAACCGAATATGTTCACACTGCCTCCATATTTACCCTCTTCCCTTCTCTAAAATTCCTTGATGGCACCATTTCAGGCGACTCTGTGTGTCAGGCCAGCCAAGGGCAGGCCCGTGGGGTGACCTCCTAGCATAGTGCATGTCCCCTAAAGACTGTTACTTGCATAGTCCAGGTCCTGGCTAGTCAAACAGCATGCACGCCTTTTAACTTATAGTTCCTCCTTCCAAAATCTGGTAACCCTCCAAGCTAGGAGACCTGGTGTGAAGTTCTGTAATGGCTGTTCTGTGTCCAGGCTCTCCAAATGGAATACTTACTCCCCGGATGGATCCTAATGAGCACAAAAGATTGGTGTGTTTCTTTCCATTTGTCCTTCTGCCATCTTCTAGAAATTATATCATCTCCCAGTGATGACTTACATAGACATCCTTTTAGAAAGAGTGGGGTCCACAGCATCCTTCGTACCTCCTGTATTAAACTGTCCAAACAGTCACTCAGGAACTATTTGTGTGGTTGCACGAAAGGTCTCTGTAATGACCAAAGAGCAAATGAAGCGAAGAGCTGGGAGAAGTCTGTGTGAGCCCTGCCTCTCTGTTCCTATATGTCTTCATCTGTGGGATGGGCATTAACAACTGTGCCTACGGCATTGGGTTGCTAGAAGGCTATAGAAGCCCATGCTTGTCAAGTTTTTGAAACCATGCTTGGCCTGATCAGAAGTGGTAAGGGGCAAGACCAGCCACTGGTTTACAGTACAGGGACGCTGGGCAGAGTCAGTCAGCCCCCGTCTTCACCTGGGACCTCGCCTGTTGTGAATCTTCAGCTCTCTAATCAATCAGAAGCGCTCCCAAGCCCAGATTCCTGCTAATTTCTTAGCCCGGGGCTCCTGGGCTCAGCTCATGGGTATGCCTGAACTATACTGATTTCCTAGAAACCTGTGCTCTGGGGTGGGGATCTGCTGTTGCCGTGTCTTAGATCAGGTCCCAGAAGGGACATCACTGTCTGCTCTGACCTCATTCCAGAAGGAATCTACGTAGTTGTATCCAGGAGGTCATGGTGACAGTGGTCATCAGGACATCAATTCTCTGAATTTTCATGAAATGCTGTTCAATTCTCACTAGCCTGTTGAAGGCTCTGCCCGAAACTTGACTGTGGAAGACAAGGAAAATATTCTCATCTTCATTGAACTTGAAAAACCCACCGCAGGTCTATCTTACTGAGGCTAAAGGTATTATGGTTTGCATGGAGCTCCTAAGTTTAGAGAGATTTGGGGAAACCAAAGCTAGAACCCTGATCTATTTACTCATTTCCTTGGTTCAAACCAGTACCCAGTTTGGTTCAGGTGACGGGTGCTGTTATTTCTTGGAGCCCAGGAGAACACTCACACACAAGAAAGATGACGGGTCTCACACCGTTTTAAGTACCCTCCTTATATTGGTACATAAAGCAACACTGTCACTCTGTCTCAGGAAACCCAACCACAAAGGGTCAATGAACATGGCCAAGAGCACAGAACTAGGACCATGTGATAACTCAAGGCTATTCTCACCCTATCACGATCTAGAGGGAGAAAGTAGAGGAGGATGCAGTTTGTAAAAGCACACGAGTATCATTAACAGACTCAATTTGCAGAAAAGAAAGTAAGGCGTTGGTGGCCGGGGGAAGCAGGTGAAATAAGCAAGAAAGGAAAGAGGTTGGAGATAAAGGAAAAAGGGAAATGATCAAAAGGGAAATAATTATTAGTGTTTAATAGCATTTTATGTTTTTGTTTACCAAATAAAGTGTTCCCTCTAATGATAGATGTTATATACAGAAAGTAAAATTCTGCCGGACACTACATTGTACCAAGGGCTTCACATTCAGTTAGCTAATTTACAGTTCATAATCAAACAGTTAGTGCTAAGAATCTCCTTCTGAGAGGGGGAGACTGAGGCACAGAGAGGTCACAACATGAAAAGCACAAGGCCCAAACCTAGCCTGAGCAAGAGCTACTTGGTTTCAATCGAACTGTTAAAGAAGCCCAATCGTCTGGGGACACACTTCGACTTAAAACAGCAGATTATTTAGGATACGGGAAAAAAATTTTTCTTTGTTCATCAGACATTCAAACTGATCTGGGTTTTGTGAAACATGTCTGGCAACCCTAGGCAGAGGCATTATTAGCTGGTCTCAAGATTTAATAGTTTTAAGCCAGCATGGACTTGTTACTGGAGGTCCCAAATGTCTTTGTCTGAATAGATTTTTAGGGTGTCTGCATACATACCAATAGCATCCAAATTCTTTGACCGGTATCCACCGAAAGCTTCAAGTGTCTGGACAAATCGTAAGTGTGCATTTAGCCAAGGGGGATCTGCCCTGGTGACAGGGAACCTCATTTTACAGAGTGACCCCTTCCACATCTTAGCTATCTGCAGGTGTCTACATGGGTTTCTGGACCACTTGTATCACAGTTCAGCATCCAATGAGGATGAGGATGCCAAGGCTTTTCTCTGCTTCCACTGCACCTAGCTGTCTGGCAGATAAAGCTAGCACCCACACCCACCCTCACTACTGGCGGTCGTCGCCGAAAGTCTTCCCAAATAGGGTCAGGTTCTGGCTGTATTTTTTCAGCCTCTAATTAGCAGATTCCAATCCATCACCCTGACTATCTCCTGGCATCAGCCCCGAGATTCCCTCCTCTGCCTGGTGAATCGGTCTTCATTTAAAACCCTCTCTCTTAGCCCTAAATGGAAATCAATTCTGCAAGTTTAGCAAATAGTTAATTACTCCACAAAGAGGATTGATTGGCCTTTGATCACCAGAAAGCTCTGTAGAGCTATTAGTCTCTTTCATCTGTGATTAAGCCGCAGAGAGAAAGAAACAAAAACTAAATTAGGCTTCTCCTGTTATCCTACAAATATTTAACGACGGCCTAATCTCCTAGAGGTGTGTTCAGGGGATAGAGTTCCGTCAGGAGCTGGCTTCCCATTCAACCTTGAACCCAGATTCCATCTTTGTGGAGAGCACAGGAAAGAACTTGATAGAGGAGCTGAGCGGGGGCTCAAAGAGACGCTTTGTAGGACGGACTCTTGTCTGCCTTTCTTCTCCCTCTTCTCATGCGTGTTTTAATGCAGATAAAGATTTCCCCAGTGGACTTCTGACATGAATAATAATAACGAAAGGAAAGGAAACCTGGCTTTTAAAGTTCCTTCCCTGCCCCCATATCTCTCTAGACCCAGCCCCGTTTGCTTGCACACATCAGAGAGTTCTTCCAGGAGACACTCCTTCAGCGGGACAGAGGAAAAGAAAGCACATAGGTCACCAAGTCCTCTTCTGCCATCTGGTCTCAAACAGCAAGACGGGATCTGGGGTTCCTGCTTCCCCTAACAGACTGTGTCATCACATAGAAAACATGGTTTCAGGGCATGGCTAGGGTTGAGGAGAGAGCTCAGTCTGTAAAGTGCTTGCCTTGGAAACTGAGGACCTGTGTTGAATTCTTAGAACCCACAGAAAAAGAACTACATGTAGTGATATGTGCATATAATTCCTGCTGAGGAGGTAGAGACAGGCATATCTCCAGGGCTCACTGGCTGGCCAGTATAGACTACTAACAATGAGTTCCAGACGAATTAGAGATCTTGCCTTAAATAAAAAGTGGGCTATGAGGAACCATACCTGAAGTTGTTCTCTGGCCTGCACACATCTGTGCACAGGTACACCACACTCAGGCTCATGTGTACATGTGCGTGCACACACACAGACACACAGATACACACACACACGCACACACACACGACACTGACTATATATTTGATAAAATAAAGAGAAACTGAGGCACAAGAGGACAAAAAGAGCAAGGAGTCTGGAGGCAGGCAGCGTGGTACTGGTCCAAGTGTTTCCTCTGCTTAATCACACAAGAAAGGACAGCAGCCACCCCTCCCTCTTACCTCTCTACTTGGCTTTCTGGTTCTCACACAACCCAGGTGGATCTTGAACTAGGTAGTGGAGGGATGACCTTGAACTCTTGCTCTGCCTCCCAGAGTTGAGACTGCAGGTGTCCACCACCATACCAGGGCCCCTCTCTCCTTCTCTTCAACAAATTCACACAGCCGCTTACTAAAACTGGAAGCGCACACTTTTCCCCAAGCTCCCTGTGTTTCTGCCTTCTATCCGCCTAGCCTCTCCAGCAGTCTTTCTACTCCCTGGTTGTCGTTCTGCCGAGAACCCATCCCAGAGGCACACAGTTCTGGAGCAACAACGATTCCAGAATAAAAGAAGAGATCAAAGCCAAGAACAAGCAGAGTCAAGGACTTGGCCACTCTTTTCAGTTAAGCAGGGAGTTTCTCGGTCTAGAATTTCCCCCATGCCCATCGGGATCAGTTACATTGGTCTCTTGAAACAAAGGCGACATGGGACCTAATTGAATGTTTTTCAGTCTGGTACCTTTGGCTTGCCACAGACAGCAGCCTGTACTTTGGGTCACCCTCATTTGTTCTTCCTACAGGCTCATCTGCTGCCCCACAGGTCATTCTGGGGGTTTTCATCTTCATAATTTTATCAGACAAATACTGCTAATTGGACTGACCCAGAGCAAGACGGCGATGTTGCAGTTGGCCCTCGGTAGCACCAGGGCCACCTGTCTCCTCCGCTTGTCTCCACAGCCAGGCCACCCCTGCTTGCAGTGACACTTCCCTTGTTTTACGTGCTAAGGACCAGTGGACTGTGGACCAGATGACCCAGTAGGAATCCGGGCTCTGACATTTACAAGTCCAGTGACCTTGGGCGCATGGTAGAATCACTAACAAGTTTAATTAACATCTGTTGAGCACCTACATGTGTCAAGAACTGAACTAGCATTTCTGTGAGGATCACAGCGGCTCATTATAGGAAACCATTTTCGCTCTGATTAACATTATTGTAGGTTTCGTTAGAGCCCATGCCTGTTCTTTCGGTACTTACTCTACTTACACAGAATTGCTATCTTTAAATATCTGTGGTCCCCTTCCTCAGTCATGCTGGGATTTATGCAAGAGTTAATAGAGTAGGGAGGAGCCATCAAACTGTTATTCCTTTGGCGGGTGAGAGGAGAATACACACATGCACAAACACACACATTGTATGGGGTTCTCCGCATTCCCTTAGTAGTACTTCATGACATCACCTTTAGAACACACAGTTTTTGAAATGTTTGTCTCCAGGTTTAGCTTTGAGAAAAAACTCAACTGAAGATACAGGTCACAATACCACCAATAATGACTATAGGGTGTAGGTAAGAGAATCATAGAAGTGGGCTTTCCATCCACGGAGGTGGGCTTATCCATCCATGAAGATGGGCTTATCCATCCATGGTCTGGGGGTTTTTTGCCAAGAATGTTTATGCTGCAGGGAACTCTTCTTCTCCAGATTCTAAAAGCTCCTGAAAATGGCAGACTTGCTCAGACCAGCAGATGGAAGTGTGGAGGGAACGGGCTTCCATTCATCAGATCATTTTAGCCGACCTAGACTTGAACCGTGGTCAGCATCGGGTGGCGAATCTTTTGAGTCAATTCTTCCTGACAATTTTAGCTTCCAGGCTCAGCCACACCTCCTCTTTAGCTAACACAGTCCCTGGCTCTTCCCTTCCTTCAAACTAATCTTCCCCAGATCCTCCTGCCTCAAATTCTCCAAACACTTTTCATTTTATGCTTTATAAAAGACGAAAATTTTAGATACTTCTACCAGTTCCTGCCCTGACTTTGTCTAGAGTCTTCACCCCACCCCATCCTTACACTTCACTCTCAGGGGGCATCTTGTTGCTCCTTAAACCAGGCACACTCTTTCCAGGGCCTTCAGCTGTCTTCTCTAACTGGTCTTTCACCCAGGTGAACGTCTTGGCCTGCTCTCATGCACACAGCAGGTGTCTTTCACCGCCTCTGGCTCAGCATGGCCTCCTTACCTGCTTAGAGCTGTGCTCTAGGAAGGTTCTGAGATGGCTATCAGGTTTTGTGTCACTTCTGATGATCACAATATGGCGAGAGTCGAGGATCAGGCTACCACGACTATTGGCCTATAATCTTCACCGCATCCTTGTCTGATGAAGCTTTTTGACTGTTGTGAGCTGCACCAAGGAAGGCTTCATGGTTAGGAGCAGAAATCAACTTGCAGCTGGGAAGTTAACATTGGAACTTTGAGTTTTGCCACGAAACCAGGAAGTTTCTCCCCAGTACCGCCCTGAGACCATGTGTAGCCTTGACTGACTCATTGAGTGTCGCCCAGTGAGGGACCCAGAGCCAGTTGCATAAGCTGTGACAGGTTCTTGAGCCATGGAAGGTAGGGTTCTTGAGCCATGAAGGTTACTCTGAGAAACCAGCATTAGAGGGTGTGGACACACACACACACACACACACACACACACACACACCCCTGCAATATACCTCACTAACACGATCCTTCCTCATTAAATGTGGTCTCTCACTTGAGTTAGACAGTGTGTGCTCAGGTGAACAGTTTTACCATAAGCACCAAGTGGAAAGTAACTCAGGATTAAGCTACAAGAGCCATAAAGATTTAATGGCTAAAAGCCTAGGTGCCAGCGTTAGACTATCCAACTTTGAATTCTGTCCCCACACATGTTACCGAGGTGGCTTTGTGCCAAATGTGTGACCTCTGGGCTTCAGTTCTTCATATGAAAATTATAAGCATTAATAGCAGTCATGCTAAAGCGGTTATGAGAGTAAACAGGAGGATGCCCCAAAACTGCCTAAAAACAGTACTTTGTATACAGTAAGCACTCAATAAATACCTTTCATTATTTATATGAGAATATAACATCAGAAATGGAGGATTTTGCCAACTGCCTAGCAAAATCTTGCCATTTAACAAAGGAAGACAACACAAAGTCATAGACACTTAGATACTAAATTATGGTGGTTTGTTTTTCCATTTTTGAATTGGGTGTCTAGTGTCTGTCTGTGTCTGGGCTTGGGTGCATGTGAGCAGGTGTCACAGAGGCCAGAAGAAGGCAGCAGATCATCTGGAAATGGAGATAAAGGCCATCATAAGCTACCTGAAGTGGGTGCTGGGAATTAAATTTAGGTCTTCCCCCAAAGCAGTAAGTGATCTTAACTGATAAGCCATTCCCTCAGCCCCCAGTCCCATGCTTTAGACTCCCACGACAGAAGGAGCTTACCTGGACCTTCCTAGGTCATTCCATGGTGAGATTTTTAGGGCATTTTGGAAGCTTATTAGACCCCAAGTGAACACAAAAGGAAGAACTAGGGGACCCAGGCCTGAGAAGAGAAGTAGAGATGGGAGCCAATGGGTAAAGAGGAGGCCCAGTCCTAGGGGGAAGTGATTCTGGCTGGGGCAGGAAGGTATTCACGAATGGCAAAGCTGCAAATCTGTGCACAGGACAGGGAACTGAGTTTACTCAGCGTTCCCCAAAAAGAGGACAGTCAGAGGTAGCTCCCCGAGGTTGGGGACTCCATACTCACAGTGTAACATGAAGACCAGAAGCTTTCTGGTTGGGTGTCTGGGAAGGCCCTGTGGGGCTGGGGACAGAGGAGCCATCTTTGCTACGTCTGTTACTGCACAATATGCCCAGAGTTGTGCACCTCCCAAGTGCAAGCGGATGTGTCTGAGAGTGGATCCCTTCACCCACTGGCCCCAGAAGCCCCGAGGCAGGAGCGTTTTCAAGTCTGTGCATGTTTAAGGTCAAGGGAACATTGATTTCTGCCCTGAGTTGTGGAGGAAGCTGCTAATTTGATAAGACACTGCATTAAAGATTCAGTGTGTTTGGGTATTGATCACTGGGCAGGTCTTATGAGATGATATTCTTTTCTGAGATGATCAAACAACGATCGGCAGAATTACTGCCCACCTGAAGCTACTTTGTATTGTGGGGAGCTGAGTTGGACAGATGGATAGAAGGTAGTGAGCGAATGCATAGCTTAGAAAGCCGATGATCTGTGTCAAGGGCTTGCCCTTTGCTGTGCGATTCAGTTTCTCTGGGTGTTAGGTTCCAAATAGGCCCCCACTAGGTACACCAAAAGTGGCTGTGAAGGTTAAGCCCAGGATGAGTGACAGTAGCAGGGACAGCAGGCTGTCTTACTCTGGCATCTTCCGTGTGCCAAGTACTGTTCTTGCTTTCCATGTCAGGATTGACTTAATCGTCATAATCATCTAGGCTGGAAACTGAGGCCCCGCAGCTTGACCGTGGACACACAGTATGGAGTGTGGAGCCAGGCTGTCTGTCTCAGGAGCTGGTAAACACTACAAAGACCCCTTTCATGTACGCATGGCAGTGTTTGGAACATGGACATCAAATAAACACTGAGCGCCTGTTTGCCATACGTGTTGATGGCCTGCCGAGAAGTCCATTTCCATTCATTTGTTAAATATGTGTCAGCTCTCTCCCTCCTCTGCCTTACTTTTTATTTGTGTGTATGTGTGTGTGTATGTGTGCACGCACACACATGCATTGTACACACATCTTCTGGTGACCCTGGAGACCAGAATGGAGTCTCAGATCTCTTGAAGTTAGTGTTACAGGTGGTTGAGGGTCATTTACTGTGGGTGCTGGGAACTGGTCTCAGGTCTTCTGGAAGAGCAGCACACGTCGGTTTCACATCTCCAGGGGCATCTCTCCAGCCATCTGTGGTTTCTTGATAGGGCACTCAAGATACAATGCAGAAGAAAGGAGGTCACAAACCTCTTCAATTCATGTGCCCTCCTCTCTAAGTTACTGGACAAGGTGGGCAAGAAGCAAAGAGGGGAAAGAAAGAGAAAACCAAAGTATATGTGCCCCAACTGCCTGAAGAAACCCAGCTTGCCTGTGACCTGGTCACACCTCTGCCTCCCTGCTGTAGCCAACCTACATCAGCACACTGATTCCTTCCCTCCCTGGTCCTTTCTCTCTTTCTCTCTCCCTTTCTTCCTTCCTCTGCCCTCATGTATGTGTGGTATATATCTGTGTTTGTGTGTGCATGCACATGTGGGTGTGGACGTGCACATGTGGTATGCATGTGTGTGTGTGCATGTACATGCGTGTGTGCATGCACATATAGGCATGCGCATATGGTGTGCATGCATATGTAGGCATGTCTGCACATGTATATGTGGTGTGAAACACATGTGGGTGTACATGTGTGTACATGCGTGTGTGTATGTACATATAGGCATGCGCATATGGTGTGCATGCATATGTAGGCATGTATGCACATGTATATGTGGTGTGAAACACATGTGGGTGTACATGTGTGTGTACATGCGTGTGTGCATGCACATGTAGGCATGCATGTACACGCAGCATGCATGTACATACAGGCAGTCACATACATGTGGTATGTATTGCACATGTGTTTGCATGAATGTAAGGTAGACATTGGGAGCCTTCTTTATTGCTCTCCACCATATTTTTTGAGACAGAGTCTCTTACTGAACCTCAGTCTCACCAACTGAGCTAGACTGGCTGGTTTCAGAGACCTTCTTGTCTTTGACTTCAGGGACCTTCTTGTCTCTGACTCTCAAATGTGTCAGGATTCTGTGGGTTTGGGGGATTTGAACTCTGATCCTTACGCTTGTACAGCAAGTGTTTTACTGACTGAGCCGCCTCTCCAACCTGACTCCTCCCTTTCTGAGCATCCTTAGAGAAGCATGTGCTCCCAGTGGACTTAATAGCCAGCTTTCATTTTCCAAACCCTCCTGGACTACTGGTTCCAACAGGAATTGGGACAACTGCCAGCCAAGGACATTTGGGCTTTTTACTTCAGGCCAGAAGCCTTTGAGTCTTCCTCACCCCGCAGGAGCTCTGACCCTCACCACGTTGCCACCTGAGCAAGGTGTGCTCCCAGGAGAAGAAGCAGAAGAGGCTCTGCTCTCCGAAACTCTCTCTGTTTTGTGAGAGTTTGCAAATGGGACACCACACTTGCTATAGTTGTCTATTGTTACCTACATCCAAATCCCCTCGTCCCATGACAGCTGGGTCAGATTGGCTGCCTAGAGGCTTGGCTGGCCACAGGATGGCCCAGGAACAGAAACAGGAGGCCAGAGGACCAAATCAAGAGTATCTCTATCTAATTCACACCTTGGTACCAGCCCACGGGGACTGGCATATCCAATTTGCAGCAGGAGTGTCTAATGGGTGTTAGGCCTCACCAGACCAACACAGCGCACTTCACAGAGTGTTCTGAAGGACTGCTGGATACCCTGAAAATGAGTCACAGAAACATCCAGAACCACAGATGAATTCTTATATTTCAGTGACTGATGCAAGATTGTACGGGGTAAGAAGGACCCTTGACCATCAGCCAGCATGCTGCTTTATTTACAGGCAGGAAACCTTTTTATTTCCGGCAACCAAAAAGGGACAACGATCTGCCTCTAGGACAGAATTAGAGGCGGGGAAGGTGGACTACCTGCAGGGTGGGGTGGGTCTAAAGGAGCTAAAGGGACAATAGAATGAAATTGCAGGCACCCATGCCTCTCTTTCAGGAACACACTGAACTCATCAGCCATTGAGACCTGCTGAAGCAAAGACACAGCATAGTTTTTGTTGAATGGATTTTAGATGATTGTAACTCATTTCATCGGTGAGGTCTGTTTTTCTGCTACTGGGATCCAGGCTGGTGCTATTTCTTTGACCAACGCAGCACAGCACAGGTGACATTGAGTTCTGGTGGCTGCGAGGTCTCAGCTCTTGTGGCTCTCACTCTCAATCTGGAAGCCCTGAGATTTCTATGTGGGTCTTATTTAGCATGCTGGAAGACAAAGCCAGGTGGAATAGAATTCAGCCAGGCACATACAAACAGGCAACTGGTCAACCTAGCTTCTCATAAAAATCTCTCCATCCAAGATCGGATGAGCCCAATCCAGTTAGCCAGCAGAATGGCCCAGATCAATGAGGCCAAATTACTGACCCACAGACCATAAGATATATAAGTGGTTAATGTTTTAATATATAAACTTTCAGGGTTCTTTGCTATGTAGAGGAAACTAACTGTTACATATTTGAAACACAGTTCCAAATTCTATGATTTGTTTCCCCAACATATTTTCATGCTCTAGGATCTATGAGGTTCAACCAGTGAACCATCTTTTCCCATGTTATTCTATCAACTGATCTTATGCATGACAGAACAGACACTCAATACAGAGTTATGAGTCAAAACAAGAAGCAGATTTATATGCCTGGTACCCTAGTTTTGTTTTCGAAATGAGGCAAAGGACAGTGATAAACTAAAAGCGAGAAGAAAAATTTCAAAGGGAAAAACTGTCAATTAGACCATGCCTTAATTTTTAAATATTCTTAATTAATGGGACATGGATTGGTGAATTTTAAGGCACCTACAGGCTCCTTTTTATCAACTCTTCAACAAATATTTGATTAGCACATAATTTGTTCTGTGTGTTACACATGACGATGTAGTGGATAATCAAGACAGATAGCATTATCCCTGGTCTCATGAGCTACAGACACTCACACCATTAATTCTGTAAAATAGGAATCAGTTTCACTTTGGAACTGGAGGTAGACAATTCGAGTAATTTCCTTAATATTTTGGAATTGACTCTTTCTCTGAGATCTCCTCCCTGCCATGTGGCTGCTTGACTGGCCTCCATGCTGGCCTAACTCAAATACATGGCTTGCTCTCCTGGTCCCCTCCATCTTCCTCTAGGAAACTGCTGAGATTTACTCCTAACTTGCTTTGGGAATTTTCTTTAAATCTCTAATAAAATTGTTCCTGATTTTAAAACATGTGAAGCAAAGGTGTATGTCTAAAGTAGTAGCACTGGATAGAAGAAATGCCATCAAGCCCTGGGACAAAGAATTTCCTTTTTTGTCTTTTGACTCTTTGTTGGTGTCTCCATTTAAATTTTATACATCACATACTTTCCCCACAAACACTTTTCATGCTTGGTAGTAGAGGCGTGTAAGGTGACTGGAAACAAAGCCTCTCCCCCCGACCCCCCCCCCCCCCCGATTCCTAGAGCTTCCACTCTTGGTTAAAATCTTTCTATAAATAATTATGAATTAGCCAAGTGTCACAACAGCATGGCACAGGGTTGTCACAGGGGTGGGTTGGGGGAAGACCCAGTCTGAATTAGAGGTAGCCAGGGAACTCTGGGTAAAGCCAGCAGTTTAGCAAAAGGTTCCCCCTGCCTGAGCTGGAATGTTTTCTAGTGATTTTAAGGACAGAGACTGGATTTAAAGGAGGTTATGACCTGGCCATCTGCCTGTGAGCCCGGAGGCCTGTGATTTTCTGTCTCCTTCCTCTATTACGTCACAGCTGCAGTTTGCTGGGAGCGTCTTTCCATTCATGAGAGCGGTACTGGTGATATTCAGACCTGGGGACAACGGTTCCTAAATTTGTCCCCAACATCCCATTAGCTGTGGGGTCAGTCACTGACACCTTTCTGCCCTCTTTCTATCTGTAGAATAGGACTTGCGCACGTCCCCTGGTTTGTACCCTTTCTCTTCACTTACTATCCTGTACCAACTGTTCCCAGGAAACCTGGATGGCCATGTGGCATCATGCCTTCTTTGCGGGCCTGTGGTGAAGAACGCTGAGAGGAAGTCTGTGAAGTGTTACATGTTCCACAATGAGAGACTCTCTCCAGAAGGGGCACGTGGGACGTTCCTCATTACTGCACTCTGTGGAGAGGCTGCTGGTACTTGGCATGGTGCCACCTCCCATCTGGAAACAGCTGCTGCCCGGCCATATGTGCGTGTGCAGTCACAGATTTGCCTGCTTCCCACCACACAGCAGACATGCCACCTGCTTACTTCCTTGGTGGAATGACCGAGGCTACAGAAGAGGGCTGGCATCTACACCTTTGAGCTCTTAGCCAGAGTTTACTCCTTCGATAAATATTTATTAAGTCTCCCTGGTGAGTGAGACACAAGTCTAGACATTGCACTCAAGCTTAGGATAGAGGAAGCCAGCCATTTATGAAATTCAAGCAAAGAGGGCTCAGCCCCAGTGAGAATCACACCTCACCAGTCTCTTCACTGACGAAGGCACCCTCTTCAGTGACATGAGGAGGGTCATAGAGCTGGCACATGGCGGAGCTGAGACTTAGAACCCCATTCTAAGTGCTCTGTGCTTTCCTAGATGCTATCCAGTTCTTTATAGATTCCCATCTTTATAGAGTCCGGCACTTCCGAAATACAAGTACCAAGTCACGCTAGCTGCTAACCCCCACCTTACTGTAAAATTCAGCCCCGTATCATGTCGCATTATCCTGCTAACGGCCATGGAGAGAATGCCTTTTCTCAGAGTAAATCATGATGAAAACGCCAGGAGTGGGTGGGAGGAAAGAATATTCCAGAGGAACCAGGATATGAAAATTCATGGGTATGAGCGAGCTTTAGCCACTGGGCATGCTCAGTGAAGGGGGAGGGATCTAGGAAAGAGATAAGCGGAGGGCTCAAGAGAAAAAAGGATGACGTGGGTGTGGCCAGGTGGCATTGACTCAGGCATCTAGTTGAAGAGAGAAGGAAGAAAAGCACGAGGCAAGGAAGGGTTAAATATAACTGCATGGAAGTCAAATAAGGGAAACAAAGGCACAGACACTGTAGGAGGAGAGGAAGGAACGGCCAGAGGAAGGGGACGCACTGCCGTCAAAGGGTTGGCCGGAGTGCTATTTAAAGCAGCAAACCCTGGAAACATCCTTAGTGTCCAGCAAGAGGGGCATACTTCAGAAGATTCTCAGCTACTGGGTGGAATAACATACAGTCATGGACAATGATTGTTACAAAGACGTTTCGCTCTGCAGGAAATGGTTTACGATATGACACAATGGGGTCCAAAGGGGGGCGGGCATGGGGACAAAATCCTACCCGGGGTAACTCAAACGTGGAAAGGGTGGCAAAGAAAGGTGGGTAGAGAGAAAACTGCAGGAGCCTTGAGAAGTAATTCATGGTAGGAGAGAAAGCTCATGTGACGACGATTCTAAAGTGTAAGGCACAACATCCCATGTAGCTTAGACACTCAGAGAGCGAGTTAAGGCCATGCCTTCCCTCTGCTGGATTCAACGAAAAGAATAACTATACAACACACATGTATGTATGAACATGTGTGTGTGCGTGCACACGCACATAAACACACACATGCACACGCACACATGTACACGCACACACATATGCACGCACAAGAAGTCTTCTACCCACCTTTGAGGTTTCCTGAGGCTCATCAGGAAACACACCCATAGAGTGAAGGAGCGTTCACTAAAACATCACATGGATTTACAGAAATCTATTAACTTGCTTCTCCATGAGCAGTCACCAGCTAGATCCAGCTGCACAGTTTCAGGGCTAAGTCTAAGATACACCAGACAGATAGAGATCCCATGAGTCCATTGGACCAACATGGCTGCCTGCCCAGAAGACCACAGAGTCTTAAATCAGGCTGACACCTTTCACAGCCTGAAGCAGGAAGAACAATGCACAATGAAGAGGAGAGAAATAGCCACTTAGAAAAACAAATGTTTCACAGTGTTTGAATAATTTACGAACAATGTTACATTGGATGGGGTCACTGCTGTGAGCAGTTCATCTGGAGGGGAACCATTCTGCTGTTACTCTAATCTAGCGCACAGCTCTTGGGCCAGCAAGAATTTGCTGCCTCCCTATACCTAGCCTCTTCCTTCCCTTCAAAACATGAGGATGACTCGCCCACAAATGTGGAAAGAAAGAGAGAGTTAAGGAATACAGGCTGACGCCAGTCCATCCTGGGTCTGGATACCTCTACCATCAGCAAGTTACCCGAGGTCTCACTGTCTTCATCTGTAAAGTGGGCAGTGTTCCTTATCTTCAAGTGGCATGAGAATGTCAATCAAATGCATACATGGAATTGAATGCATCACATGGGCACTGGGGACCACATGAGGTAAGCATGGAAGGAAATTAATACTTCATGCCCACCCTACAATATAGGCTGCTGGGTGGATTAGAGAAACCTATCAAAAAATTGCCAAAAGCATTTCTATCGCCTAGGGAACCGGCTCAGTCGGGGAGGAGCTTGGCAAGTATGAAGACCGGGTCTGATGCCCAGAACTCATGCAAAAAGCCAGCTGTGGTAGTGTGTGCTTATAACCCCAGTGTTCAGGAGGAAGAGGAAGGCAGATCTCTGTGGCTAGCTGGCCAGGCATCCAACCTGTCTCACAAGTTCAAGGCCACTGAGAGACCCTGTCTCAAAAAGTGTAGACAGCACCCGAGGAATGACACTGGGCTTCACACATACATCCCACACACATATGCACACCCACCCACACCTGTACATATATGCATCCAATGTACACACACACACACACATACACACACACACAGAGTCTTAGTACACCATCCTTATTCCACTACACAGGTGGGTAAGAGGAACCAATGCTCTCAAAAGGCCTCTATGAAGTGTTACAGAACTATCCCTACCATGAGTAGAGCCCCAGTCAGCCTTTGAGCAGATGGGAAGACGCCTAGTTCCCAGAGGCCACAGCTTCCCTGTTACACCCCCAGTCTTTTCTGTCTCCAGAGAGCACGCGAATCCCACTGCTGCAGCGAGCTCTTTCCCAGGCTCTGGCGGAGCCTTGGATGAGTTCTGCTATGCGAAGGGTCAACGCGTCCCCAGACAGAACAGTATTTTAATTCAACAGCATTCAGTAGTTATTAAACTATGATAAATGCTAAAGTGGGAGAGATTACGCTTAGACATAAGAAGTGTCACTTGAATCACTTAAAAATATTATAATGTATGGCTAATTGCACCTTGACTATATTACCCAGTGCTGGGAAAACACTTCAGATCCTTAAGTAAGGTGCCATTTAAATACCTATTTCAGTCTATAATGGGGGAATATTCTGGAGTGCAAAGGTTGTTAAAGGACCCAGTGTTCACTGAGTGTGTTGCACGCCAAGCACTTTCTTTGTCTGTATCCACTCATGGAGTCCTCATTAACACTCTTAGGTAATGATGACCACCTCTATCACCGCTTTACCCACAAGGAAGTAGAAATTCAGAGATGTCCAGTAACTAGGCAAGATCACACAACTAAGGAAGGGCACAGTTGAGATTCAGATCTGGGAAAGTCATCGCCAGGATCCGTGGTCATGGATATAAAGACTATGACCCGTTTTCGTACTTATCTGCCCCTTTGGGTCACCACCTCATTACACAGAAATGCTGCGAGGCCTGGGAAAATCCTTCCTGGGACTCACAGTACAGGGCTCAGCAAAATGAATGTATTAATGCGACAACGTGATAGCTTCCTCCAGAGTGCCCGGCTAGCACACTGAAGACAGTGATTCTGCATTCGTTTTGGAAAGGAATGCCTACTATTTCCAGCATGGATATAATACAGCTGAGAAAACACAGCCTCTGGTCTAGGCAGCAGGCAGGCTATGCACCTGACAAGGCCCGAAGCAACATAAAAGTGGGCTGTCTTGGTTAAAAAAAAATAAGGATCCTGACAGAAATGATGGTATACATCTTTAATCCCAGCACCTGGAGACAGAAGTAGGTAGATCTCTGTGAGTTCAAGGTCCAGCCAGGTTTTAATAGTGAGGTCTAGGCCAGTTAAGGCTACATTGTAAGAAGACTTCATCCCAAAATAAAGACAAACAAGGATCTCAATATGGCAAAGCAGCAAACCAGTAAAGGGCCCTTAAGCAGGGAACACGCATATGTGCAAAAGTCGCTGAGTTATAAAGTTGGCACCGATGGAGGGAGTTAAGGCTGTCTGGGTGGCAATCTTGGAGAAAGCAGTGGCACTTTTCAAGTCTCCTCTGACTTCCCGTCACTACGTGGAGGCCACCTAGGTCATCAGGAGACTTGCATGGGGTGATGGATGGAAAATTCCAGCCTCACACCAAAGTAGCATCCTGCCTGATCTCAGTCCTGACCTCACAGTAGGTACCTCTTTGCGTCTGTAGAAGACGCAGGCGCTGTTTTTACCCTAACGACTCAAATGCTTTGCCCATATCCATTAACTGGATATTGCCAAGCACCCAAAGGCAGGCCTGCAATCTGGAATGATTAACAGTTCAAGGCAAGGCAAAGGCACAGCCAAGATCAAGAGGCGCCACACGACCCAGCAAAGGGTATCGTTTCGCGGAAGAACACTCAGCTTAACGATTCAGAATTAGGATGGTTGCGTCTTTGTTTTGAGATTGCGCTCAAGGCTCATTTGAAGGGCTAGGTCTCTGGAAACTCCCTCTACGAAGTCCTTTCAGTCTATCACTTGGTCAGTCGGTCAGTGATACGGCTGCGCGACACACAAAGGATCCCTTTCATGCCACCAGGCAAGGAATTGTTCTTCTCTTGAAACTGTAACTTCAAGGCCGAAGTTTTCACACTGAGCTCTGTGCCTCCCACGTGTAACCTTCCAGCTACTGGTTGCCACGTAACCAGAAAAGACCAACGCCAGTGAGAACAGACACGCGGCACCAACCCTCTTTGGGAAAAAGACTTCAAATCCAGGCAGAGAACTGATTGGAGGGTGACGGCTTTCATGCGACCCGGCACCTGTCACTGTCGCTCAGCTGCACTCTCACCTGGGTGTCTGTCAGAGGACGAGAGAATGGCTCCGTGTGACAAGTCACATTCATCCTTTCATCAAAGCTACCGGACTTATCAAAAACAGATTGTGTTCTGCCTGAATACTAGTGTTAATTAAGGTTCTGTTATCTGGGGAGGCAGGTTGGGGGTGACTGGGAGCTGCAGGGCCGTGAGGACAAAGAAGAGCTGGCGCACGTGTGTAGCCATTAGCTGGGTGTTAATGGGGGGTGTAGAAATAGAAGCAAGAAGCCCCGGGGTGCCTGCCATTGTTTGTCTGGGGCACAGTCACGTCCACATGTCCGGCCCATAACACATTGCAGGCTCAGCTCAGATCCCAAGATTGCAATCTCCACCTTCTTTCTACATCTGGATAGCAGGGCTGGGGAGTTTGGATGTGGTGGCTATGTGAGTGTGGTCAGCGTTAAGAGGTTTTCACCACAGGGCATCATGCATGCTCAGTGTGTCACCCTAATTTAGACAGAGCGCCGTCTTGGCCAATCTGGATACTGTTATAGATATAGTTGGCTTCTTTTAGGGGAATCTTGTTACTTTTTAATTGTTGTGTGTGTGTGTGTGTGTGCACAAGCATGAATGTGTGCATGCACATAGAGAGTACTAGGCAACCTTGTATATCATTTCCCAGGAGCCAACCATCTCATTTTTTGGAGATACTGAATGCTGGGAAGAAGGGCAGAGTTGCAGCCACCATGTATCTCCTGCCTGAGACAGACACCGGTTAGAATCTTGCCAGTAAGTCACAGTCACATGGTGATACACAGATTAATAGAAATGGGTTAAATTAATATGTAAAATTAGCTATTAAGAAACTAGAGTTGCTGCGGGAGTGCCTTCCGCTGCTTCAGCCAATAGTCGCTGGAGCAGGAGCCGGAACCAAGTGCCGGAACCAAGAGGCCAAGCAGAGGCTTGCGGCTCTTCTTTTAAAGAGAAATATACCACGCCCCAGTGGGCTGGTATTTCAGCGGCTATTGGCTGATGGAGTGGAAGGCGCTCCTGCAGCACTGTGGGCTCGTGCTTCAGCGACTATTGGCTGAAGCAGCGGAAGGTACTCCCGCAGCATAGAGTTAATGGGCCATGCCGTGTTTATATTAATACAGTTTCTGTGTGATTATTTCGGGTATAAGACAGCCAGGCAGCCGGGACAACAAGCAGCCTGCTCCCCTTGCTACAGTGTCTCTTACACTGGCACCTGGGACTTGCTCGTTCAGCTGACTGTTCGGCAGGCAAGTCTCAGAGACCTTCATGTCTCTGCCTCCCTAGCCCCAAGACTACAAAGAGCTCACCACCATACTTTCATTTCTTAAAAATATGGCTTCTGGGTATTGAACTCAGGTCCTCATGCATGCAGATCAAAACCTTATCTACTGAGCTGTCTCCCCGGCCTGGTACCATATCGTGTTGCTTTCAAACTATCTGCCTCATCAGCCTCGGGGATGACTTCACTTTTTCTTCATTCGGCTATCGCCGGTATAGCCAGTCCCCATCCCCCCCACCCCCAGTTTATGCGTACTCTGGGTAAAACTACCCAGAGATCCTGATTTAGGGTGATAAACAAAACAGGAAAATTTCTTCTGGAAAATGTTCTCCTTGTTATAAGCCTGTTGGGGAGCCCAGCTCTTCCCTCTTGGCACATCACCATCGAAGGGTAGAATGTTTTCAAGGCCAGTCTTTCCTACCAATAACTTTATGGGTGATGAAAGGTCCGAAGGAGGGGAGGATGTGGGTTGCCCAGGATCAGATGATGGGAAGTGCCACAGACAGGAAGGGAAGGAAGTTCCATCTACCAAGAGCCACCAAGGGACTGCCTACAGCCTCACACTGTCCACCTTGGTTTGTTCTAGCAAATACAAGCAAGGCCTGCAGAGGCAGCTTCGGCGGAACAGCTGCGATCCTTTATCTTGTTTGGTCTCTTCATCCCCAGGCGGATTCCGGTCTCTCCGCGTCGCCCCCATTCCAGGATTGCAGCTGCCTGGTTTGGAGCTCTGAAGTCAAGGATGCTGGCAAACAGTTCAAAGTCTCTCTCGTGGATGGCAATGCCCTTTCCCTCCCCTTCGCGGTCTCAGCCCAGCCCCTCTGGGCAAACAGTTAAGATTGTCAGTGGCTCTGAGCCCCCTTCCAGCACCTCTTCGCTCTTTTTCAAGCCTAAACATCAGTGCCGCGTTCACATGCGCATGTCACACGGATTTTTCTACTCTTTCTACTTCCAACATAGCTTCTATTTCCAAGGAGTCAAAGGGCTTTTCAGAGTCCATAAAAGTCTATGTATACAATGGCATTTTTCACTCAGCAGTCTTCTCTGGGACTTTTTCATTACCTGCAGGTGATCCCGAGTTGAGAAATGACTTCTAAATCCTGCCGACTCTCGTGGCTGATTAAAGTCCGGAAGTTCCTCTAGTCTACCTAGCCGTGCTTTGGTGAAGATTTTGCATAACCACTGAAAACAGTTTAAAAGATCATGCCTGTGATCTATTAAACAAGATTCTTTTTCAAAGGGCGATGAAGGGCTTAGAGAGAACACATGAAATAGAAATGGCCAGGTTCTGCTTATTCTATGCTAGCAATGAGAAGGCTAGCACATTCGCTGGTCGTGACACAAGCCGTTTGTCCTGAAGCACTTGCCAGGACACATTTGAATCCATCCAAATTCAGATAAAAATTCAAATTCATCAATGGGTAAATAACTGGTGCTGAAAGAATTATTTGCACGATTTAATTTTAAAGAAAAATTTAGTCAAAGAAATTCAAAGGTTTTATTCTCTGCATCATGCAATAAAAGGAATCGTTTTATTTGAAGGACAGCTTGCCCCTCTAGGTAAGAGGAAAGGGAGGGCACTGTGAAATTTGGAGACAGTTCTCTTAGGTTACAAAGAAGTGATTTTGATTAAAATGGTGAGAGGGACGATGAGACCTTGGACAATTCTAGTGAGGTAGGAGAAAAAGCAGAATTGCCACGAAAATCAGACTCGGGGACTTTGGGACATTTCATTACAGAAACAACACCAGACAACAAGAGTATAGGAGCACCCAAGAAGCTCACACCCACCCATAACCCGCACAAACACCGTGACACCTACTTCCGAAACACCCTCGCACACAGACACCTCCATACACACCTCTTTCTGGCTAAAACAAATAACAGTGTCAACCCCACCCCAATGACAAAACACATCCTCCGTGCTGTCAGATTGCTTTCACAGACTTTAATGAGTTGAGCATCTGGAGACAGAATCTTAGTTGTCACTGGTTTCGGAGGTTCCTAACTTTTCCACTGCGGGAGAGCAGAGACAATGGGGACCAGAGACCCACATCCATGATGCTGGGAGGGTTTCAGGGTGGTCTAGTCCAGTTTCTCTGTCTCAAGAGAGACAAACTCATTGTCCAACACCACTCCCCTGCTTCCATGTCTGTCCAGTTGTGTGACTCTGCACCTCGGGGCCCCTCAGCTTTAGCTGTAATTTTTGCTATGAAGCTTAGATTAGGGACTAAGAGTGAGGTGATTTAAGCAGGCAGAGTTCAGTTCCATTCAGCCTCCTATAACCCTCTGGGCCAAGAACCTGCAGAGAGAATATAGCCCGTGGCAGTATGATGGAAGGGTCTCTTCATATTCTATTTTGGAGGTGATCTGCAAGAGTTTTAGGGATGCAGGACTGCAAATAACACAGAGTCCATGTTTACTCCTTACCCCAAATCCAAGACACTACAGGAACGTCTTAGGAGCTGATGGAAGGCCAGCAAAAGTATAGATTCTGCGAAGGAAGCGTACAGAAGATGACTCATGTTCAAAGAGTAAAATGAAGCAGGGCATGGTCAAACTGCCCTGTGCCTCAGGTCAAGCCTCTGAATGCCTCTTTGGTTCAGACCTTTACAAGGCGAGTTCTGCAAACTCTCGCCTCCGTCATTACTACATTGCGCGATTTCCCTGAACAGCGCATGCAATAAAGGAGGAGCTGAAAGTTACTGTGAGCGAATCCTTTTGACGACTTGCATCTTTGTAAACACTGGACTCTGGTGACGTGCATTAGCTACTGGAAGACATCGGACTACGAAGTGTGCTGTCTCTCCCAGCACAGGATCCCCGCGGGACCTGCATGAGCAGAGTTCACAGTGCATGTGCTCTGGGGATAAAAAGAACTATATGTCAGGTATGGGCTTCAGTACATGGGCCAGAGCCTTCAGTCCTGCTGCTGCTCCCTCAGAGCTGTGTCTGGTAGTAGTGCAGGAAACCAGGAAGTAGAAAAAGCAAGGCAGCCAGCAGATCACGAGAGTGGGCAGGCCATTGCTTAAAGAATGACATGTTTGGAACATAAAGACATTTTCCCTTTGGGATCAGTACCAGAAGCCACTGGGATTCCAAAATGCATGGATGTTTTCCCATCACATCAAATGTGACATATAAACTACACGCATCCTCCTATTGTGAGTTTCAATCTCTAGGCAACTTACAGTACCCAACACAATGGACCCCCATAGATGTGCTCCATAGATGTAAGCAGATGTCATGCTGTATTCTTTAGGAGATAATGACAAGGAAAAGGTCTGTGCATTTGCAAAGATAAATTTTTTCTTCTAACTCTTTTCAATCTGTGGTTTGTTGAATTCTAGAATCTCGGGGAATTCATGGATTCAACCCAAGTAAATAGAAGGCCACCATAAACATACACACACATATACAAACATGTATCAATTATTTATGTTTTGTATGTTATGTTTATTTATGTTATGAAAAAATAAACCTCTATACTTACCTCTTAACTTCACTAATGATCAATTCATGGCTAACTTCCTTCATTGACTCTACCAATTTTTTCCCACCTATTCCTTTGAAACCTATTTCAGATATGTTATTTCACCTTGTATCTCTAAGTGATAGGGACATCTTGAGAACATGACCATTGGTCTGGGCATACAGGTAAATTGGAAGAGTGCTCATCTAGCATGCATGAGGCCCTTGGTTTGATTCCTGTCACAGTATAAACCAAGCATGGTGACACATGCGTGTAATCCCAGCATGACGGAGGTGGAGGAAGGAGGAGCAGGCAAATTTATTCTTGGCTCCTATAATCATAAATCCATTGTCATACCTGAATATTTTCTATAATATCACCTACTCAGAACTCTCATTTCTCTGATGCTCCCATAAATCTATTGTTTTAAAATGAAGACACAGTAAGGCCAATGCATTGCAACATACTGACAGATGTTTCAAGTCTCCGGAATCAAAGGGGTTCACTTTCAATTTTTTTTGTCCTTGGAAGTTTTTTGTTGTTATTAAATACACTGGTGCATGAGTCCAGTTGCATAGACCTCAGTGGTTTTGACCAGGATCAATCATGGCCAGTCTTGACACCCACCTCACTTTTTGTTACTGGGACTAAATACTTGAGCAGAAGTGACTTAAGGGAGGAAGGATTTATGTTGGCTCAAGGTTTGATGAGATACAGTCGGTCATAGCAAGGAAGGCATGGCAGACAGCCAGAGAGCTCATGGCTACTGTAGCAAGAGTGTAAGGCAGCCATTTATGTCTTGTAAGTATGGAAGAAACAGAGCTCCAAGGCAGGAAGTAGATTTGCATTTCACAACGGAATGTTATGGTTTGAATATGAAATGTCCTCTATCAGACTCATGTGTTTGGACATTTGGTCCCCAGCTGGTGGTGCTGTTTGTGGAGTTTGTGGGACATTTTGGACAGAAAAGGCAGCTAGCTAGAAAACATGGAACCATATGGGCTGAACCCAAGGGCTCCAGACCAGTTCTGCTTCAGAGCAGAGCTGTATCCTGATAGTCACAGATATACTAAGCTGTATGCTAAGTTTCAGATAGAGAACAATCCTAGGAGTCCATGCCTTCACTGCCATGAAGCCATGAGCAAAAATAAATTCTTCCCTCTCTCAATGTGCTTCTTGCTATGTTATTTGGTGTCTACAACAACCAAAAGTTCGGTCTCTGTTACTCCCCAGTTGGACCAAGGTTTCATCTGTTCCCATCTGGGGCAGAACTAAGTCATCAGAGGTGCTGTGAGTGATTTTCTTTTAGAAAGCCCAAGTTTTGTTGACTGTTTTTTATTTGAATAGGCATTGATGGCCCTTGCTTAGAGCCATTTACTCTCTACAAAGCACCAGGCTTCCTTTAATCCCAGCATCCTCTTCTCCTTCTCTGCTCTCTGCCCCCGCACCCAGTAAAACAAAGGCTGCTGTTGGATATTGTGACTAGAGGCGCAGTAGAAATCCTGGAATAGTCTGGATTTAAGAAGGTCATTACAGACCTGGAATTGTCTAATACTGCGGAAAATTCTTGACCAATGGCTTTGAAGAGAAGTCTGGCTCTAACCAATGGCCATCCCTCTCAACCCCAGAGTTTTTACTTCTTGTTCTTTCATGATCTGAGATGTGTAGAGCAATAGAAGAACCCCAGTTTTTACCACAATCGCCTATTTGCTTATTACATAATACACTAGATGGACTCCCTATTCTAATCTTCCCCCTCTACCAACATCCTGCATACAGTGGTCAGAGCATGGAAATGAGACATCTCAGGCATTCTAGTTTCATTTCTGCGACTATGACCAAAGGCAACTTAGGGAAGGAGAGGCTACACTTTCCGGTCACAGCCCATCATCGAGGGAAGTCAGGCCAGGACTCAAGCTCAAATAGGAGCTGGAGGAGAAACCATGGAGGAACAATGGAAATATTATGTATCCAAACCTGTATATACCATACAACATAACAACTAAACGTATAAAGAAAAACAGGGAATCAAAGTATAAGAAGATTTTAATTAAAATAAGAGTTGGACATAGCTGTAGACATCTCCCAGAATTTGACACGCTTACTCAGTAGATAAAAAAACAAGCAAAAACAGAGGGAATTCAGTCTAAAAGAAAATTTGGTAGAGGAGAGGAGTTGCTAAAGCGGACATCCTTGAGCAACTTGGAGTGCGCTCGGGTAAGCAAACGGACTCATCAGTAATCAGTACCGAGAAACAGATAAAATGATCTCTGGGCCGATACGTTTGAATACCTAGGAAACCCAAGAGACGCTAATGAAATGCTGGTCAAATAAATGAGACAATTTAGTAAAGATAAATATACAGAAATCAATAGCTTCACTCTTGACTAGCAATAAGTACCCAGAAATGAGAATGGGGGAAAATGACAGGAAAGGTTGGAGGGGGAAAATGACAAAAAAACTCTTAGGGACAAATTTCATATAAAGAGGGGAGGGGGAGCCTATTGCAGCCCGTGGCAACTGTACCACTTTCAGTGAGTCCAGTAACTTCTGAATTCCAGCCTGGGGGTCAGGGCTCTCTCGCAAGTTCTTCACTCCGTTCCTTTAAACAGGGCTTATCCTCAGCCCTGGAAACAGCTGCTCCTCTATACATTTGCTATGTCTATGTTCCTCAGAGCTCTCTCTAACCCTTTTAGTAGCTAAGCGGCCTTTACTAGTTATTAAGCCTTCTATAAAACTTCCCTGTTTAAATTACAGGCTTGCTTTCTGTTTTGGGGCAGACGGATGAGCGCAGACCCGTGTGAATAAAACTATAAAAATCTTATTGAAGTACCCCAAACAAGAACGAAATAGATATTTTCTCAGATAGGAATGCTTAGCGTTACAGGAAAACCCACTCTTCGTAGACGACATATATAAATGTCATGCAATTCTAATTATAATTCCAATGGTCGTTCTTTCTCTTTTGAAAACGGATAAAACTACCTTCAACTGTAATGGGAGGGTAATTACATGTGAGCAGCAAATACGAGCATGAAAAATAAAAAAATATGATGGAGGATATAGCTTGCCAAATATAAAGTCATAGTAATCCAATCTAAGTGTTATTGGCAGGGAGATAGGCAAGATCAGAACAGAATGGAAAATCCAGGAAAATATGCTAGGATACATTAGGATTTCGTATATGAGAAAGAATTCCATTACAGAGGGCAGAAGCGGTCTATTTAACAAATTGTGCTGGCAGAAATGATAGCCACCTAGAGCAGGGCTGGCAAGCTGATCCCGTCAAGTGAAGATTTGGGGCTTTGAGGACTTAAGAGTTTTTACTGCTGTAAAACTCTTTAACAGCAGTAAAAGTTCGGTCCTGTCAGAGAACCGCCACCAAACATATGCAAATGAATGGCTATGGTGGCATGCCAATAAAACTTTACTTATAAACAGAGGAGGTTGGTCTGTGGACCACAATCTGTCAATGCCGGAGTAAAATAAAATTAGTTCCCTCACCCCCATCTCTGGCAAAACGTAAGTTCCAGATGAAGTAGTGGCTTAAATGTAAAATAAAAAGCACTAAAACCTCTTAGAAGAAAAATCCAAGTGGACTAAAGTATAAACATGCCAAGGACATCCATGTTAATCAAGACTGGAAAACCAGAAGCTACACAACAGGATCCACGTGATTGCAAAAAAATGTAGAACTTTTATGCAGGGTTAAAAAGGGAAGAACGCACAGGTAAAATGTTTGCTCCACATATAGCTCTTAAAGGGCTCATTACCACTGTGAAGAAAAAGACAGAAATACCACCGAAAAGTGGAAAAGACCACGGATTTTAGCTTTAAATGCAATTTGCACTGTGGGGGGTTTGGATAAGAGACGAATAGGAACTACATTGAGAGTCGCAGGCTGTAGTCTTGGGTTGTGAGGGTCAGGGAAATCAAGGAACCAGGGAGGACAGTCGGATGTCTCTGCCCACTTCCTGGAGAATGCTTAGCAAACGTTGAATCAACGTGGGTTGACTTTTCCTGAGCCTCTGTGCTCTGGTCCCAGGCCATATGGATCAAGTGTTCTTGAGCTGACTCTCCCATCCTTTCCTTGAGGTTTGGAATGTGGGAGATGTCTAAATTTTTCTTTGATGCAAACCCAATGTGCATCTCTGGGCACGTACACTTGAGAGCTCGCTCTGACCAGGGTGAGCCCTAAGAAGACCTGTCATATTGGCCCAACGGCTCAGGCCTGCCATTGTTCTAGGCTCTGAGGAAGAAGAAGCAAGATGCTGTGTCTAATGACACAGGGCACACACAGTATGGGGTTGGGATGTTGTACATCACAGCATGGAAAAAGCACATACCTATAGCCTCCATTATGTGTGCAGTGTGCACTGAGCAGTCCCTGCTCTGTTTCGAGGTTTGGAGTACGAGGGGGTTAGATTAGGCTACGAGTCACTCTCCACCCAAGCCACCAAGAGTTTTCAAGAACCAAGTCATCAGAGCGAAGCAATAACTCCCTTCTGACTAGCGGGTTTCAAACTCCGTCCACCCACCTGGCAGTGGCAGTAGCAGCTGGAGTGACAGGAGAAAGGCACATCTTTTGCCTCTTCACGCAGGGTTTAGGAAGCCCCGAGGCAAAAAGCTGCAGAGCTGAGCTGGGGCTGGAGCCGATAAGGCAGGCTCTGTGGCTCCGCGCAGACAGCCTTGGCTTTTTTCAAGTGTAAAATAAAAAACATCCTGGACAGGAGGGATCTCTAGAGAAAAATGAAAGAACGCACACAGATGTGAGCTGCTGGGAGAGGCAGCAGGGCTGACATTTACGGCAAAAGGAAGAGAATAGTGGTGTCGCCGAGGGACCCAGGCATCAGGCAACTGAGCTCTGTGTGGCTTATCTTTGTGGAGGCCTCAGCGCTGCCTGTAATCCCCGGTGGTGGAGCGGGTGAAGGGAGGCACGTCCCAAGGACCTGGGGAGTAGGGGTGGGCAGTGTTAGTGCCCCTGCAACTCTGGGTCTCGTAGAGGCATCCGGGCAAGTTGAGAGAATGTTCTGTTTCCCATCGCTGAGCCTGTGTCTGGTTTCCAGGGAGATGGGCACAATGAGCTCCGCTTGCCAAAGGCCCTTAACAAAACAGCCGAGGTTCGTACTGTCCACAAGGACACATTGTGCGCACGCGCGCACCAGGTGACCGCGGGCCTTCCAGCGGCAAGTCATTGCCACATTTGCTGTAGGCTCTCAGGACATTCTGGGTCCTTTGGGTAGAGCTTGTTGTGCCCCCAGTGACTCCCAAACAAGACGACTTCCATCTGTGCACTTTGGAAAGATAAACGAAGATTATTTTGGATCACGCTCTTGACAATTCATCCGAAAATGTAAGCCCGGAGGGCAGAGGTGGCAAACAGGTGAAATCAGTCACAGCCGTGGTCCCCCAGGCCAGAGATGGCTAACTAAAGCCCGAACACCAAATGTGACCTGTGGCTTGTTTCTGCAAATAAAGACTTATTGAAGACAGTCCCGGTGAGCCAATATATCTACAATGGAGGGACTGGTTTTGGTTGCAAGAGAAGTCAGACTTGAGTGAGAATTCACGAAAAGTTAGGTTTGAAGTCCGAGATAATAATCACCTCGAGATTCTTTAGAGAAAACTTGGCCAGTTGCTGGATTTCTTCAGCATGTCAGGATTGGGGTCAAGGATCCCAATTTTTTAAAGATGCTTCTAGGTATGAATTATACAAGCAAGATTCGAGGTGATTTGTTTTCTTTTAAGAAGTTTAAAAGTCTGATGGGTACATATCTGTGTGTACGCGCGCGTGCATCAGGGACCTTGTGCATTCCTAGTAGCAAAGAGGCCGGAAGGTGGCACCAGATTCCTTGGAACTGGAGTTACAGTGGATCTGAGCCATCTGATATGGATGTTGGGAACCAAACCTAGGACCCAAAACAAAAAGATACTCAGCCAATCAACACCAGCCACAGTCACACACAGCCCCATGATGTCACATACCTTGAGCCAGGCACAATCAAAGAAAGCCCAGGGCAGTCTTTTTCCTTGGATCGCTGGCTTCACATGCTTATACAAGTCTAACAGTAAAGTCAGGGAGAGAACCAGAACGTTCTTACCCAGTTTGCGGACAGCCCGAAAGCGAAACAGGCAGAACTGTGGACATTGCCACCCTTGACGCCTGATGTCTGTTAAGTATCATGCTTCTGGCAGTGACCATTTTGAGAAGGTCATTTCTCTCTTCCCACATCCTTCATGTCCTGTGGGTGGGGGCTGATTCCAAGGACACAGCGCCTGATGCAAGCCTATACCAATCAGAATACTGAACCCCTCGACCGCCCTACTTGGTTCAGGTTTCAGCACATAATCCTACAGGTTTCCAAGGAGCGCTTGCGGAGAGAATCTTCCGTGTTTGTTTGATTATGTGCGTGCGTGCACACTCACGCCAAGAGCATGGCTGGAGGTCAGAGAACAACTTGTAGGAGTTGGTTTTTCTCCTTTCGCCCTGGGGGTAGAGCTCACATCACCAGGCTGGGAG
This sequence comes from Myodes glareolus, assembly GCF_982192425.1. NCBI lineage: Eukaryota > Metazoa > Chordata > Mammalia > Rodentia > Cricetidae > Myodes > Myodes glareolus. The sequence continues at coordinate 40,393,245 of NC_142047.1, forward strand.
GCAAGCTCCTCAACCCACTGAACCACCTCACCGACTTCTCTTTCTTTTCTTGTCGAGTCTTCGGTGAGAGAAAGCGAGGACACAGATGACTGTAACTCAGAGCCCTGGAGCTCTCTGAGGGAAAGGAAGCGTGAAGGGGCAGACAGCTGCAAGTGACAGGAGAGAGAAGAAGCCGGTGACCTCGTGCAAGCCCCTAATCAAACGCTAATGCTTGGTCTGGTCAGGAGCCCATGTGGCTTTTTCAGTTCCATGAACCTCCGCTTCTGCCACATGAGGTTAAGTTTCTGTTTGGCCTCAGAAAACCAAGCACCCTGATGGGAAAGCTGGTTCCACCTGGCCATATCAGAGCAGCTCAGTCAATCCTGTGGAAGCTTTCTTGGAGCCTCCTACAGGTAGGAGCGCATTTCAGCATGTCCTCAGAAAAAGCAGAAGCTGGGGCACCCGTCACCCCTGAGCGTTGATCCAAGTGTTTCTACTGAAATGCAGTCAACTAATAATGTCACAAAGTCCCTCAGATTCTAGAGGAAATGTATTGGGAAAGTACTCAGGAACCAAGTTGCCGCAGTGGGCAGAGCCACCATGTACTAGTGAATCCCACTATGGGTAGACTGGGCCAGACAGAACTAAAATTGGCCGTGTTTTCTTTAGAAGTGTCTGTGTTTTTGTTTTTCTCCAGTCTCCTCAACGCTAGAATGACCAGCTACACTCATCTCTCTTTCTTTCCCATCTCCTTCTCTCTCTCTCTCTCTCTCTCTCTCCCTCTCTTTCTGGATAACAGCTTTTATCCAGCAGCGAGATTAGAAAAGTTCTTATTATATGATCCATATTAACCAGGTTCACCAGATCATGAATCAAATCTATCTGGTTTTGAATTTCAGGTTCACCTACGTGAGAGTAGCTTAGAAATTTAAATTTTCTGAATTCTGTTTTACATATAAAAATAGTTACCTTGTTGAACCGTCATAAAGAGAGAGTTGGGAGACTATCACTAAACACAAAAGTAATATTAAATATTATTGCATTCATAATACCAATATTGTCTACAGCTTCAGAAGCATTTCAAAGTCATGGGGTTCAAGTCCTTTCTTAAGCCAGGGTAAGGAACTCTGTGGTCAGTGTCTTGGCAGCAGTTAACCTGTTCTTAGGTTGTAAAGACACTCAGAAACTGTCAGCTTTTAGGCCATGATCTAGAAACACAGGCGCCATGTGTAGAAGTCATAGGGGGGCACCCAAGATTTAGAGTAGCCATTAAGCGATATGCAGGCTTTAAAAGTCTACTTCTTGGAGGTTGTCATCATCTCTGACTTCTCATGGAATGGCTGGGGTTGGTCTGTTGTGGGCATTTACATGTTCCCTAACAGTACAGGACATGATCCCGTGTGGGCTAGACTGCCTTGGTGTACTCCTAACTGGGAGGTGTGAGAGATGCGAGCCAAGAATGGAGGCCCTGGGGTCGGAACTCACCCATCTCGAGTAGGGTACCCAGAGCACTTGCATGAGGTGAGAAAACCTCCTTCTTCTCACCCACTTTGCAAAGCTCACCCTGAATCCCACAACTCTGCAGCGGAACAGATTAACATCTGAGCAAATAACAAATAATGTTCTGCTTGGAGGCAAATCAGACATTAGACTCCTGATAAGAAACAAAGGGTGATGTTGAAGGCTTCAGGGTGTAAGATTTTATCTGGGAAAAGGAAAGAAATCATTGCTTTTACTCCTCAAGTCTCTGGGAAGAATTCTTTAAAGGGCATTTTCATAACTTCAAAGCTCTACAATTAGTTTCTATAAAACCTGTGGAAATGGCTCAACTATGCAATGATCTTTTCACACATCTTTCCCTCCAAGAGCTGTTGAATCTGACAAATATTTTCTTTTCAATTAAAAAAAAATTCTCATTGGAGAGATGTATCCCCCGTGAGGGCCCACAGTGCTTTCAAAAAGGGACAATAGTGTCTCAGGATTATGTACAGTCAAAAAGTAAGACTCTTTATAAACAACTTACACAGAAACACACAACGAATGCCCACACATGTGTGGTGTGATCCTGCTCCCTGCTGAAAACACAGGAATCTTTCATATGCCAGAGATCACTGATGACAGCCCTGTCTTCCGTGTAAAAGGTCATCTCCCAGCAGAAGAATGGCTCCCTAGCTAAAGGGCTAACGACTGTAAGCGCTCTGCCAAGCTGAAGACAAGTGAATCAGAAGAGGCTATGTCAGACTTCAAAGGCAGGGCACACCCACGGCACGCTCTGACACCGAGCTAGCAGGAAAAGGAGAGAAACCTCTGCTTAGAGATGACTGGGCATAGGAGGGAATCAGCACCACGGAGAAGGAATGCGGGCAGGTGTGTTTTTCTGTCTTACTTGGTGACAAAATGTCTGCTCTGGAAACAGGAGGTGGCAGCAAATGGTCCAGCGGGGCTTTCTAGATGTTGGAAGAGATATGTGTGTCCAAGTCTACAGGGCGTTGTTGCCTGGCTTACAAGGCTTTTAAAGTCAGGGCGATGCATTTAAGGTAGAAGGGACAGTTAAAAAGAAAACGGCTGGAGAAGAACGGAGGAACATTGGGATGAATAGGGCTCCAAGGATGTATGCTAACCCTCAGACACAGAATTTGTCATATTTTAGACAGTTAAAATTATATAGATATGCCAAGGCAAGGAATACACACTCCCCTAGTCTCTGGAAATACTTATATGTGCTTTTGAAGCATTCTGTTTCAAGCAACCCTGTGACTACCACAGCTAAGGTGGTAAGGGCTGGAGGGGAAGGTAGGGCTATCCCTGAGCAAGCTTGCTACGAAGGCTGAGCATCTATCTCCCCGCCTCCCACCTTCCAGTCTTCTCTCTTGCTGCTGACTCCCGGGCATTCTTGCCTCTGGAGCAGAGAACTTCCAGGTCGCTTTAAGCACAGATATGGTCTGAATTCTCACTTTGAAAGCCCCAGTGACAAGCCGCCAACCTGCTAGACCAGCCTGGGAAAGCACATTTTCCTCCCTTCAGGACATAGTTACATGCAGTTAGGTCCTTTCTTTCACAAGGCAGATGCCCAAAGCAAAGAACGTGAAGTAGCAGGGATTTAGGTACTGTGTGCAGCTCCCCCTGGGGTACCTCTGGGGCTGACGCCTTTACATCACTGTGACAGAAAACCTGACCGTGCCATGATGACCACACCATCTCGGGGATTTTCTCTTTCTGTGTGTGTGTTCAGCTCCTTTATCTTTTCCCTCGACTCCCTGAATCTCTCTCTCTCTCTCTCTCTCTCTCTCACACACACACACACACACACACACCCCACACCCCTCCCACATGAATATATATATCCACACGAAGATAAAGATATATATTTATACACACACCACACACCCCTCCCACATGAATATATATATATATATATACACACACACACGAAGATAAAGATATATATTTATACACACACACACACACGCAAACAAACATATATGCTGTCCAAGAGTGTGACACCTGCAGACACACGCAGGGCAGTAATACCCTCTTTATTTCTTCTCTCTGTTGTTATTCCCAGTACTCACTCCAGTAGGCTCACGGAAACCACCCCACAGCCTATTGCATAAATAAAGTTTTACTGAACACAGACATACTCATTTTTTTTTCTGTATTGTGTTTGACTGCATTTGTCCTATAAATGGCTATACTACAGTGGTTACAACACAGATAACAGAGTCCATAAAGTTTTAAATCTTAGTCCTCTGGTCCTTGAGGAAAAGATTTGCTAGTTCCTCTGCTAAAATAACATCTTACGTCTAGAAAATCTATGTGCTTACTTTAACTGCTGAGAGAACTTTCCCTTCTTTTAAAAGCGGCTTGTGAGGCTAGGGAGAGCGTTCAGTCAGGAAAACGGCAGTCGTGTAAGCATGAGAACCTGCATTGGTTTCTAGAACTCACACAAAGGGTCAGGAGTGGGGTGGCCCACTGGAAATCCCAGCACTGGGGACGTGTGGCGACAGCTGGACCCCCGGTGCTCTCTGGCTAGCTACTCTCTCCTGCTCAGTGAGCTTCAGGCAGTGAAAGGCTCTGTGTAAAAGAACAAGGTGGGCGGAGCTTGAAGAAAAAAACCCAGTGTTGACCTCTGGCCTCTACATACCCGCACACATGTGAGCACATATGTCCACCCAAAAGTGGTTTATTAAACTTCCACTTCTTTGACTCATTGAGCCTGACGGTTAGAAGGTACTGGGGCTCAGTGTGTGATCCTCTACCAGAAAACCCATGAACGTGCTCTCTTGATCTTAACTCTTATTGGAAGGAAATACAGATGCTTGTGGGGAAACACGTGTCCCTCTGCCGCAGAGATCCTTTCTTAACATCTTAGATCAAATTATGATTTATATTCTTAAATCAAAATATAATTTTCTTCTAATGGTCTCCACTTTGTCCTTTGCGGCCAGTAAGGAAAGGAGACAATCGCCCCTGTAAAGGAGCATAAGGACATGGGGCTTGGGCACACCTTACTATTTGACCTTGCATTTCTGGGTTATACGCTCTCCCAGTCCCTTGCTCTATCTCTCAGATGAGGTGTCGTCCGATGCCCTGCCTCCTGTTTCTTGTAGTGGTGGCCAATGCTTTGGGGACATTAGGCCCCAGTTACAGGGACACTGGGTGTCTCATGGGCAGCACCCACAGTACTGATGGCTTATCAGAGAAGGACTAATGTGTGCGAGGTGGGTGTTTTTTCCGGAGGAAGAAGAGTAAAGACTGACACCTTTTCCAAAGTTCCAGGCGTGGACCCAACATCATGGTCCTGTCTCGCCCATGTGCGTCCTCCACGGATGGTTATCCAGGCCTTTGTGCTGGTGGGTGGAGACTGAGCACGGATTCTACCAGGAAAGCTCGTTCTGGAGACCCGGGTATCTTGAATTAACCACTCAACAAATCATAAAACGGGATTGTCAGATTCATTATGGGGAAAGCTCGGCTGGAAATAATGCTTTAAGTATGTGTTATGGCTGCCGGGGCTACAACTCGCATTAGTGGCTTAAGGGGCTCAGGAAATCTCTGTGAGACCGCAACAAAGGAACAGCCAGGGCTTGGTGAGAACAATGGACGATGGACCCTCTCCCCCTGCATCACTGAAAGGAGATCTTTCTTATTATTTTATAATTCACTGCTCCCAACACCCCCACTCTCCCATGGTGCCCCATGGCAGAGCTACAGAAGACACCTCCCCCCCAAAAAAATCAGGGCTCAATGAAGTCTCTCATTCTGTGCTAATGAGCTCCAATTTAACACGAACACTATTTCTGACATTGAAGTTCTGAGAATAGTCACATGCCCAGAAGCTATTTTTTTTTAAAAAAAAAAAAACCAGTTAATCCCAGAAATAAGAAACTGCCATGAGGGATGGTGAGTCAGGGGCTAAAAAAAAACTGCTTTAAGAGAAGAACGCGGCCATGGAGGACTGGACATGAGCACAGGCTACTCAAGGCTCGGGCACCTGGAGGAGCGCCAAGCTCCGCCCTGAGATGTCCCTTGACCAGGACGACAAGGCTTCTGTGCTGACTACCCAGCCCATAATCAGGACCTGGCCTGGTTTGAGGACTTTGTAATATATATGTATATATATATATATATATATATATATATATATATATATGTGTGTGTGTGTGTGTGTGTGTGTGTGTGTGTGTGTGTGTGTGTGTGTGTGTATACACAAAATTGTGACTTTGTACTATTTTATAGAGGTGCCCTGTGCCTTGGTTTGGCTCACCTGCAGAATGGGATGACCAGTGTCCACTGTAAGATATGAACAAAGTGAGTGGGAGATGGGAAATGGGGGCTTTCAGCAACCCAAAGAGGAAAACAGAATTCCCCCAGATAACTGGAGGGGACACCCCAGGACAGTAACCGGGCTCCAGTCTAGTTCCAATGAGAACATCTCAGAAAGCTCTAGGAGGACTCTCGTGAGATGGGACTAATAAAACACCCCGTTTACACACATGTCAAGTGGGGGCACCTGCAGTCAGGGAGCAGCACAGATATGCCCGTGGCGACCAAGCAGAAGCTAGGAGAGGCACACACAGGGTACAGAGAACTGACAATTTGCAAAGGAACGTCTCCAGGGACTTCTGGGTTGAAGATTCAGGTCTCAGAGGGTGGGGCTATGGGCAGGGGTGGAGACAACAAGCAGGGTGAGGATGGAGGTCACTGGGATCATGTCTTTGGAGTGGATCTTTTGTCCCTGGCTCCCTCTTTTCTCTGTTTCCTGGCCACCATGAGGAGAGCAGCTTTCATCCACCATTTGGACAAAAGAGGGGATAAAGCGATCATGGCGCCCTGAAACTGAGGCAGACAAGCCTGCAGTGACTCTGTGAAGCCGCTTTAGGTATTCAGTCACAGGGTCGGAGAGATGGCGAGGACAAGACTGTATAAGAAGAAAACAAAGGAACTGTAATACGGCTCAGCTAGGCCAAATACTGCTCTAGAAATATTAACACTGTCGTGATTGTGACAGAGTAAGGATTTTATGTATCTCTTTGTGGGGAGATAAGTGTGTGTGAAAGAGAGAAAGGGAGATACAGACACACACACACACGAGAGAGAGAGAGAGAGAGAGAGAGAGAGAGAGAGAGAGAGAGAGAGATCCTCATTTCCTGTATAGGGAAGTCCGTAGACAATGGCTGACAGTGACAGTGAGAAACAGAGAAACATTAGGAAGAAAATATTCAGAAACACATAGGTAAAAATCTAAGAAATCAGTTAAAATAATTGAAAGGTTGTTTCTAAGGATTGGGAACCAAGTGGAAGACTCCCGGAGACGCTGTGTATGTTTGCACTAAGGCTGTTCTCATTGCTTGAGTTTAAGAACTAAATGAGTGAGTAGCATTGAAAACTGAAAGTCTGCAACGAAGTTTATTATCTCTCCTTAACGGACAGGACCACAGTTCCTCCACGCGTTAGAATGATGCCCAGCACGATTTTCACTTTTGGCTTTCTGTCTTACACTTAATGAGGAAGGTGGGCCCTACGTGTTTAAGATGTCATCCTTAGCAGGAGATGCACAAATGTAGCAGAGATGATGAGCCCCTGTGAGGCGTAAAGCTTAACACCAGGTAACGCGGCATGAACCAAGCGCTCAGTC